>NC_057944.1:37903640-38196140 GCF_018555375.3 Anguilla rostrata | reverse complement strand
TTAATGGGTGAGAGCACCGCAAATACTTCCCTCCTCCGGCTCCCAAACCGCTCTCTGTGACAGTCCGTTTACAAACTGCCAAAACTTTTGAATTTTGCCACCCAACCAAAAACAAACTTTAAGGACCGTTAAAGAACACACAAATGATTACGATTGCGTCAGACTGCATGTCCTCTAAAGAAAACACGAGGAGAGAGAAAGCAAGCTGCATATAAACACACTTTCATATAGTTCCTTGTTTTTTATTTTCCCTCAGTATTGTGTGACTAACCCAGAGTCACCCCCTCCCTCCGGTCAGCTGGTGGGAAGGAGATTTATCGTGAGCAAGATGGTGCTTTATTAGCGGTCTTTGTGTTTGGGATGCGGTGTGTTTGGGTCGCGTGAGAGCCTGACATGGTGCCTGAAAGCCTGTGTCTCTCGCCAAAAAATGTGAAAACTAGCCACCCTGGACTAACCTCAATCTTATCCAACAGGATTAGAGTTGGGCTGCTGGGTTTTATTTGGGATTTTGGGATCTTCATTTGGGCACAAAAACTCCTTAGATTAAGATGGAACATCATCACATGTTTGTGTGAATATCACACTACCTAGTATGGAAACACAGGACTTAAATAGAAAAATAAGATTGACAGGTTTGCAAAAACAAACAAGAAAATTTTTGATAAGTCTGTCACTGACTTTAAATATGCTGTCTGAGCAACATTAGCCTTGACTGCAATTTTTCTCTGCTGACTTACAAAAAAAAAAACATCACACCTATGAAACTATGAAACAAAAAAGAAAAATGTATGGAAAGCATAAGGTAAACTATGTTATTCTATCACAGGATCCATCTGTCAGTGTATAACAGCATCAGAGATTTGACAGAGTTGTTTATGAGCGTGCTGCTTTCCCCCAGACATAAATCCATCCCCCGGTCTCTTTGGATTACCTCGAGGGCTACGAGGAATGGTGAACCTGTCTGGGAGAAATTAATAGGCTTGTTCTTACAGGAGTGCATTGTGGGTCCCGTGATGTAAAGCACACTAACTGATATTGATAGGAGCTCCCCGCGCGGGCCGGCTGTCGGAGACGTGAGGAGTGGCAGTTATTTATCCGCACGGCGGCGTGCGGCGGTTCCGCCAGGCGATGTGCGCGCGTCGGGTTTCCGCGCGTCTCGTCTCTCTCCGCGTTTATTAGGAAGCGTGTCCCCCGCGCGCGTGCCGGAGGACGCCCCGCGATTTCCCCCGAAGCTCCGCCGTCTCCCTCTCCTCCCCGCGAGAGAGAGAGAGAGGGAGAGAGAGGCGGGAGCAGACATCACGATGTGACAGACAGTTATTACCAGCGACTGCGAGGCGTGGGGAAGTGGGATTACGTTCATACCGTTTTACAGGTTCGTTCTGTGTAAGGGGATAAAACAAACCGGATGGAATAAAACCCAGACAGACGTAGTAGGCAATAGAAACATGAACACACTGATAAATGCATAGTAATTAGGATATTTTGGGTATTTGCATTGTGTTGCTGTTATTTTTTATTTTTTTTAATGTTGCCTTAAATTACCTTTATTTGCATGCAGTTATTTGCATAGAATATTCTTTTATCCTGGGAAATGACACTGTTTACACTTAAATTACATACAGTCCATCTAATATATTGCATATTTCATGAAGAATTTGAGCAAATTGAGCACCGTCCCCAAGGCTCAACAGCAGTTTCTCACCTGGGAATCAACTCTGCAAACCCCTGAGTTATAAGGCCATTATTTCACCATTATCCAGCTATCATCCTTAGCTGCGTTTGCTACAAACACTATGCTACTATAGCTGTCTGGGGAAATTTAGTAGCATTGTGTGCACAGACGTGAACCTCTTCTTATGGCGATGGTCGTACACTTTCCCCAAGTTCACAAATTTTGCATGCTTAAAAATGTACTATTATGATGATGATGATGATTATAATAACAAGAACAACAAGAACAACAACTACTACTACTACTACTGCTGCTGCTGCTGCTACTGCTACTACTACTACTACTACTGCTGCTGCTGCTGCTACTGCTACTACTACTACTACTACTGCTGCTGCTGCTGCTGCTGCTGCTGCTGCTACTACTACTACTACTACTACTGCTGCTGCTGCTGCTGCTACTCTACTACTACTGCTACTGCTGCTGCTGCTACGCTGCTACTGCTACTACTCTACTACTGCTGCTGCTGCTGCTACTGCTACTACTCTACTACTACTACTACTGCTGCTGCTCGCTATGCTACTACTACTACTACTACTGCTGCTGCTGCTGCTGCTGTGCGCTAACTACTACTACTATACTTGCTGCTGCTGCTGCTCTACTACTACTACTACTACTCTAACTACTATCGCTGCTGCTGCTGCTACTACTGCTGCTGCTGTTGCTACTGCTACTACTTCTACTGCTACTGCTACTACTACTGCTGCTGCTGTTGCTACTGCTACTACTACTACTACTACTATTATCACTAATTGAATTTAACATTAGATGCTTGAAAGGCACCCGCTTAAAACCCTACAGCATTTGTTAACTTTGTTTGTCCGATGGCCGAGCGCAGCGCACACCGCTCATACTGAGAAGGCCTCTGTGCTCTGTGCTCTGTGCTCTGTGCTCTGTGCTCTGTGCTCTGTGCTCTGCGCTCTGTGCTCTGCGCTCTGTGCTCTGTGCTCTGCGCTCTGTGCTCTGTGCCCTGTGCTCTGCGCTCTGTACTCTGGTGGAAGCGCGCAGTTTAACTCAGGCACTCCCCTTGCAATCCAAGTGATCCCAGTGTTTGCAGGCGGCCCGGGTGCTGTCCCTCTTTACATTCCGTCCCTAACCCTAATCCTAACCCTAACCCTAACCCCTCTTTACATTCCGTCCCTAACCCTAACCCTAACCCCTCTTTACATTCCGTCCCCAACCCTAACCCCTCTTTACATTCCGTCCCTAACCCTAACCCTAACCCCTCTTTACATTCCGTCCCAGCACCGCCAGCAGCCGGCGCGTTTATTGGCGGCCAATCAGAGAGAGGGTAAAAAAAAAAAAGGGAGAAGTTTGATTTATTTTTCCGAGGCCGGTAATTAGCGGGCGGGGTGATTTGTGACCGGCGCCGCTGTCGTCGTCGTGGAGAGAGAGAGCGGACCGGGTCGTGTCGCGGTCGGAGCTGTGAAACCGGGGGCAAGCGAGGCCGGGCCAGGCCGGGCCGGGCCGAGGAACGCCGTCAGACCGAACTCATTCTTTATCTCATCTCACAATTAAAAGTATCATTACCATTTAAATTGGCAGATAAGATTGCGATCAGCGAGAAATCAATGGGAGCAGGGAAGAGCAGGTGAGAGGGAGAGAGGGCTAGCCTCGTCTGTAGTGGAGTTGGGGGGGGTGGGGGTGGGGGTTTGGGGGGGGTCTGAGCATGTTTGCCAAGCCCTCTCTGTGCACATACCTTACAGGAGAGTTGCTTCAGCTGTTGGGCAGCAGTGTAGTATAATGGGTAAGGAGCTGGTCTTGTGACCTTACAGCATGACCGAGCAAGGTACTTAACCTGCATTGCTTCAGTATATATCCTGCTGTAATGTAACTCCAGTCCTGGAGCCCCCTTCCCCCCCAAATTCTTCTGGTTTTTGTGGTTTCCGTCCAATCAGTGGCCAATTTGGGTTGTCTCGGAAACCAAGTGGCTGGACCCTCTAGCCAATCAGCGACTCCCATTAAGCACAAGAATGCTGGAACACTGGTTCTCAAAAAGGACGTGTTAATATCAAACACGCTTTTTGTCTTACTACACATATTATGTTGACAAAGTAACGCAAAATGTGTTGCCCTTAACTAGACACGGAGGTGTGTTAAAAATGACGTTATGCGTTGTTTTTTAAGGCATCTGCATTGAGAATGCACCAGAAACCAGCAGAGTAATGCGCTCCTCCATTGCTAGTGCACCTAAGCTTTAAAATTCAGCCCCTTGCCACAACTTTCCAAAGAAGTATCACTTTCTCTGTCTGAGCTGCAGGAGCCCAGCACTGCTGCTTTCACTGGTGCGTGTGTGAGATTCTCAGAGCTGGCCCTGTGGGCGTTTGATTGGGTCTGAATGCCTGTGGTCTATCTGATTGGCTAAAGAGTCTGCTCACCTTGTTCCAAAGGCAGTTTAAAAAATGTAAAAAGCCCTCCAGGGCCTTTAAGATCCCTGCGTTTATAGGCGTTCACATACAGCGGGACAAATTTGTGTGACGCAAAGCATGTGGCTTCCCGCCTGAACGTGGACATCCTTTCACACGGCTGAAGCAGCCACACACACCCTGGTCTTCGTGTCGAGGGAAATGCTGAAAGAACCGTCGGCGTATTAGAAATACTCTCTCTGCCCTGACTCGGATGCAGCGGCCATTTTGGTTCGTCACACGGCCCCGTTTCAAAAGCTCCCAGAAAGCTTTCTGAAAAAGAAACCCTGGCAGGGCTGCAGATTACTTCCTTTGCTTTGCAGGGAGTAGTGCTGTGATTTTATGCTTTTTTTTTCTCCTCCTCCCGCTGAGATCGTCTGGCTCTGATCCCTTTGTGGAGGTGGGCTGTGCGGGTAGAGGTGGGCTGTGCGGGTGGAGGTGGGCTGTGCAGGTGGAGGTGAGCTGTGCGGGGGGAGGTGGGCAGTGCAGGTGGAGGTTGGCTGTGCGGCTGGAGGTGGGCTGTGCAGGTGGAGGTGAGCTGTGCAGGTGGAGGTGGGCTGTGCGGCTGGAGGTGGGCAGTGCAGGTGGAGGTGAGCTGTGCAGGTGGGGGTGGGCAGTGCAGGTGGAGGTGAGCTGTGCGGGTGGAGGTGGGCAGTGCAGGTGGGGGTGGGCTGTGCGGGTGGAGGTGAGCAGTGCAGGTGGAGGTGGGCAGTGCGGGTGGAGGTGAGCTGTGCGGGTGGAGGTGGGCAGTGCAGGTGGAGGTGGGCAGTGTGGCTGTTTAGTTTTTATTTTGGCTTTCTTTTTCACCCCAAAGCCCTTCCACCCTATACCACACTTCATTTCGTGTGGGAGAATAGACTTAATCTCCTCTGCACGAGATGAATTTTTAAATTATTTTTTTCACACTGGAGTATCGATCGAGCCATTTCCGCATCGAGGAGGGTTTCCAAGGCGGAGACACGCGGGCGTGTTTCAAAATGTCGTAGATTTTGATTTTCAACAAATATTCAACAGCCACATTGTTGTTGTTGTTGTTGTTGTAGTAGAGCCTCATTTTCATGCTGAAGCCACAAGCAGCAGTGATCCAGGAATTATATGTGAGGCATCTCTGTGCTGAGGCAGCTCCAGCTTACCGCCCGGATTGTGCTTTGGATGCGATGGTACGGCTCATACATAAAATCTGGATCCTGGGTCCCACTTTGGCTTTGTGTTACTACACTACAAACCCAGTGTTTGCGTGGTGTCAATGGTTAGAGAATTGGACTTGTTGTAACTTATCTGTTGTACCACTGAACCAGATACATAACCTGAATTTCCTCAGTAAAAACCCAGCTGCATAAACTGATTGAATGTTCCTCTGGATGACAGCCTCTGCTGAATGCCTAAAATATAAAATGTAAAAACAAAATAAATAAAAAATGTTCTTTGCCTCCCGGTTAACTGCCAAAAATAAAGGGAACACTTGAGTAAATTAGGGATGCAGAGTATATTGAAAGCAGGTGCTTCCACAGGTGTGGTTCCTGAGTTAATTAAGCAATTAACACCCAAGCACACTCACAGCTGTGTGTAAAAATGCTGGGCCAAGCCTGGTGCCAGTTATTTTGGTTACTATGTCTAGGCAAAGAGATCATAGAGAGATGGGTGGTTGCTGGGGCACATTTGGTAGGATCTTTAAGTGCCTAAGAAGACTGAACTTTCAGTTTCACAAGGATCAGTGGCCTAGGAAAGGAACGTAAAAAAAACAAGATTAAATTGAAACGCTCCTTAGTAAAAACCTCCTTATGACATGTGACTTCTCTCTTTGTGCAGTGCCATGAATCGAGGTTTCAGTCCAGATTACCTTTTTCCAGATTTCATGTGAGGGTCCTTGAAAGGGAAAAGCGATCGTGATTGTCACATTGTTAACGCTGAAGGAGAATTCTCTCCGGCTGTATTCCTCAAAATTAAACCGGTTTCGGGCCTGAACTGAACATTAATAAAGCCGCAGATATCTCTTTTGAAGTAATGACCGCAAATAATGGACCAATCATTGGCCCAGAATGTATCGGCGTTCATGTTCAATTATTTCTCTCCACATTGTCTGCAATATTCAAACATTGTCAATGAGCTGGTGAATATTTCATCAGAACCCCTTCAATAGGATTCCGAATTACACCTGATAAAAGGAACATTTGCACACCATTGTTCATAAAAAATACATTTTTGTGAAATGTCTGCCAGTCTGTACGTGTGTATATAGTCATCTGCGCATGAGCTTGTGTGTGAGTGCCAATGTGCACATCTGTGTGTATGTGTGTGTGTGTATGTGTGTGGGGGAGTGGGGGGATGTAGGTGTGTGAAGGTTGTGTTCCTGTGTGTGTGTGTACTGTTTGTGCTGTTCTGCATGTGTGTGTGTGTGTGTACATGGTAGGGTGGCTGAGCATGTTGTATGACTACTTGTGCATTTATCTGTGTGTGTGTATGTGTGTGTACATGTGTATGAGTGTGCATGTGCTAGGGGCAGCAGTGGCTGCATGTTTTTGTTACTGCACTACTCCATGGCTTCTCTCTACAGTGGTGTCAACTGGTTCTGACGGACTGCGTGTATCTCAAGGGACTGACACACACACACACACACGCACAAACAAACACACACGCACACACACACACGTAGACATACTCAAATACACAGACACACACACACGCGCGCGATGCAAGATCTTCACAAAAACAGCCTAATGAAAAGCTGAAATGAAAGGGAAAAGCAGAGGGTCGTGTGGAAAACAAAGATAACATCTGAATTTCATCTGAATTATTGTGAAATCTGAACAGAAGATGCTGATGTGGCTACCAGTATTTAGGACTGTGGGCTCTTTGGCTGAGTTCACTTTACCTCAGATTATTGCTCATTCTCTAAAAGATGAGCATAGATTTTATCAGCACAACGTGGACCAAGACTTCACAGGGGTGTATTTTTCCATGATAATAAGCTGTACAAGAGTTACAAGACGTTTTTTTTCTCCATTTTTTATTTAGACTGCTCAGTTAAATTGCGAAGACTGACTCATGTGTTTTACAGTGCATTAGCATCACTTAAAGACCATGTTCTTACATGGGATTTGAATATGAGTCAAACTGTCACAGGCATATTGTGTGGGATGCAGAACGTGGTGTGGAACAGGGAGAAAAAAAGACATGTTAAAAAAACCGTGGGCTAATTTTACCAGGCTTGTCAGCCTTTCTGCATTTTAAAGAGCGTCTTCACACTGTACAGGCTGTCCATCAATATGGCTCTGCACTGTAAGGAAACGCAGGTCGATACGTCAATATTAGTACGTGGGAAAAAAAGAAAAGTGACCTGGGATCTGATTGGTCAGGCTGCTTTTATACTGTAACATGAGACGCTGTGCTGTGTCCTGTGTGGTGTGGTTAAATGTTTGCAGAGGTTGCTATTGTCAAAACGATGGCCTGGGGGTGTGTGTGCATTTTTATAATGTTGGGAGTGGGAGGGGGTTGGGTGTCGGGGGTGATGGGGTTGGGAGGGGGTTTGGGGGGTGGGGCTGCAGATGGATGGGGGGGCGAGGGCACGGCGGGGCAGCTGCGGAGGAAAGCAGGGCGATGCGGAGCGGAAGTAACGAGCGTGAAAGCGGAGCATTATGGCAGCCGCTCGAGCGCGAGTGGCCCCGCCCCCTCTCAGGAGCTCGCTCGGCCTTGTGGGAAGGTTGCTGTGTTTGCTGAGGACACCGGGCACTGAAGGGGGTGAGAGGGCGGGGGGCGGGGGCGGGGGGGGGTGGGGGGGACGGGAGCGGGGGTGGGGGGCGGAGCAGGGCAGGGGGCGGGGGGCGGGGGTGGGCGGGAGCGAGGAGCAGGGTCGGGTGGGGTGGGGGCAGGCCGGTGGTGGGGGCGGACGGGAGATATTGAGTTTTACGAGCGCCTGTCAGGCGGTACACCCTCGCGTACGCGGGTCTTCATTACCGTCCGTCTTCGCGACGCCGCCGCGTTGGCAGAGGGGTCAGGTGACGTACAGTACGGGCACTGCGCTGTCGCGGGACATACGCCAACATCGCGTCCGGCGGGAATTACACGTCGGGGTCCGCCCCGGGACGTCTGCTCGGAGGAATAATGGCGGTCGCGACAGCGCGGCCCCGTGTCCTTCAGCCCGTGACGCGCCTCCTCCTCCTCCTCCTCCTCACGGCTCACGGCTGCGTTAGCCTGTCAGCGTCTCTTCTGTCTAACTGAGCTTTATTATGGTACACAAAAAATTACTGTCAGCCTGTTTGACATTTTCTGGAGGTCGTTCGTGTTAAACGGCCTGTAACTTTACTCTAAATGAAACTAACATTAGCACAGGTGATTTAGGTCATGCACAGGTTTTATAAACAGAAGTCCGGTTTTTGAAAATGGGCTTGTTGCCCATCTTTGTTTCTTTACTCCAAGTAGGGATTGAGTACCTGGAGAGTAGAGAAGTACAGAATGCTGGGAAATGTAGTGATTTCTATGGGGCTCCGTTCACTTCCACACTTCTTCAGCCTTGCATTACTCTCTGATCTCACATCCAAGGGGTACGACTTGCGCCAAGCTCAAACGCTCTTTGCAAGATGTCCGTTGAACAGCGTACGACGGGGGATGCAAGAAAAGAGTGAACTTTCAATGAAACCCGTCTGGGTGAAAAAGTCCTCTTCAGTGTACTGAGGATGTTCCCCCCCCCCCCGTTTTTCTCTCTGCAGTACGGACCTCCCGCCCTCCCACAAGCCCGCCCCTCCCCCTCCCAAAAAGAAGACCAGCGACCTGAAGAGTCACCTGACCTCTGAGGACATCCAGGTAGGCCGTTGCCCATATATGGTTGTTCCTGCTTTCTGCTCTCCCTCTTTAGCCCTGAGTGTTTTTTTTTTTTTTTTTTTTTACAGCACTCTTTCAGAGAGCAAAATCAATATGACAAACATCAATTACATGAGAGTTTACCCCTTACACTTGTTTCTCCTTTTCCATTTCGCACTGGCAGAGACAGAGTTTCTCTCTTTTTTTTTCTCACTGCATTCATTTCTTTTAATGAGACTCGCAGAGCATTTTCACTGACGCACATTCGCTGAGACACAGCTCTCTCTCTCCCTCTCTCTCTCTGTTTCTCTCTTTATTTTCTTTCTCTGTCTCTCTCTTTGTCTCTCTCTCTCCTCTCTCTCTCTCTCTCTCTCTCTCGTGTGGCTTCAGACAAACCTTTCTCTCCTGTACATGTAGAGATGAACTGTCCTTTCATTGCCCTCTTTACCTAGCAGCAGTGCTTTTTTTTGAGTGTTCAAATGCATGTTGTGGAAAAAAATGAACAAGCAACATGAATTCAAAGATGAAAGTTAGAAAAACAAGCTTTCTCTCAGGTAGGCCAGTGCACATCTATACCTTTTTACTCCCAAAAATAAAACCCCAGACACACTGTTATTAAGCTCGTTCCAGTCCAGGAAGCCCGTCCAAAGTCCTGCGCACAGGTAAGGCGACATCATTTCCTGTGCCCATGGACATCATTTCCTTTCCCAATTGATTACATCAACAAAGGAAACAGGAGGAGGACTCAAGCTTTCTCTTCTTGCTCTTGGCAAATTAGATCTGGATCAGAGATCCGATGACGGAAATATTTATTTTAGGCTGAACATTCATATTATTTTGTAAGACGCCAGTGGCATTGTTGTTCTGTATTTCAGTCCATCATTAAAATAGCCACACTTGATTACCCTTCCTTTGACCTAATCAACAGAAGAAACTAAGAAGCATGCAGTCTGCAGACATGTGCAGATCAAAGCCATGCAAAGCTATATTATTATTATTATTATTATTATTATTATTATTATTCATGTATTTTGTCATTTTATATTTCCTCTCAGCTGTCTGCTCCGCTGGTTGTTAACCTGAAGTATGTCTGTTATGAATGGAAATGGTATTATACTGTTTATACCAGGGGCGGAAAGTCCAGGGGTCAGAAGGTAAAAGTCCTGCCATGCGTTTCTTCCACCCATGAACTCAGCCAGCATTATTTTGCTAAGCTCTACCTCCTGACTGAAAAATTGTGCTAATTAGCAAATACAGGTGACAGGAACATAATGTTGGGGAGAACTTCGACTTTCTGAATCTAGATTTTTGTTTTATTTTATTTTCATTTGTCTTGATTTTTTAAAAATTCGGTTAGAAGCCTGGCTTTATGAGTTCAGATTCAAACACTTGTGATCAGGTTGGATTACGGGTGATTCTCACACCCTGCACAGGCTGAACGGTGCCTGCGGTCTCTTCATCAGACAGGTGTAGGTGAGCGTGGTGTGGGGCGGGCCAGAAGGCTGCGTCTTGGACAAATCTGAGAGGGACATGCATTGTTCCTTCCCTCCCTCTGTCCCTCTTACCCCCAAACCCCATGTGACTCCCTGGAGTACTTACCCCCTTATAAGGTGGTTTTCTCCACTTTCGTCCTCAGTAGCTGGTCCAGAGTCCCGTAGTATAGTCCCGGGATGGAATAGGGTGGAATGGAGTCGGGTGAATGGATTGACCAATCCGCAGGCCTCCACAGTATCATCATTAAGTGGCTTACAAAATCATTTCTCCGGGACGTTTCCATTGCACTCGTGCCTTGGGGTTAGGGATCCTCGTATTCTTGTAGAAGCACTTCCCTAATTAAGCCCGTTTCCCTGAGAGCCGGGAGTGTTCGGCACCCACACAGAGCATTCAGCATTCCTGCGGTTTCTCTTTACCTGTGGGCTGGGGGGGGGGGGGTCTTTCCCCCCGTGGAGTGAGCGAGCACAATGCTCTGCATTACTGTATGTACTGCTTTCTGTAGCGCCTGCTAATTTCAGGTGTGCTCACTTCCCAGGATTCCATGGTTTCCTCTGCAGGTGTGACATCGAGGACCTTCCCGGTTTTGTTCCCACACCCTCTTTTTTTCACCTTTGACCTTTCGTCTTGCTTTTACATTACAGGCAGTTAGCAGACGCTCTTATCCAATGCGCTGTTTGAATTTGTACCCATGACGACTGGCTTGATCTTCTAAGTGAGGTCAAGATAATCATTTTAGGAATTCATTACAGGCAACAGGATTTTTTTGTTGCCATTATACCTGGCGGTAAGGCAGTGGCCTTTGACTTAGAGGGCTAATGAAGGTCTTTCAAGCGGAGTCTATAGAGAGAGACACTCAGTCTGGCCTGCTAAAACGACGGCCTTTCAAAAAGTCTGGAATTCCAATTCTAACATAATTTTGTCTTGAATCTGTCTGTAGAATTGTCTGTGGAATTGTGGGTATTCTTTCTTAGCTACCAGACACATACTACCGTATACACGGGCCGAGGACAGATAACACAAAACAAAAAGAAGACCCACTAAATATAAACTGCACCGAAGCAATACAATCATACAATTTTCCCCCCTTTTTAAATTGAAATTTTTTTTTTTTTAGTCTCTGAAGATATCCTCTGAACCCTGAATAGATATTGCTCTGGAATATGACAATGCCAAGGGAAGTGATTGTTGAAAATCTATTCAGGAAGGGGGGCTTTTGCTGAAGGATTATCCCACATTTAAACAGTTCGGTTCCATCACATCAATCCATTTAAAAAAAGCCCTCCTGCAAGCTGAACTCCAGCCTCTCATCGCCATTGAGAGAGTAAATCCATTGTGTTTTCCTTCGCTTCTTCTTCCATCCTCGCGTCTTAAGACGCAGTTTTTAATGGTGCGGCTGAGGCCTTCCCCTGAAGTAAAGGTGTTCTTTCATTTGCAGGAGATGCACTTTAAAAGTGGCTGAGAGAAAAAGAGAAAAAAACATCTGTTTACCTCAGGCAACCTCCATTTTGTCTCGGAAAAGTCTGCATAGTCTTCACTGACTTCTAAACGCTTCGTAGTCATTCTCTTTCCCCTGGCAGAGTCAGCAGAAAAGCTAAGACAATGGCTTCCTGAGGGTCTTTTGTGAAAAATGTGCAAAAACCTTCAGCGGCTAGCCACAAAATGGCTCCATGAATGAGGTTCTCTGGCTTGGTGAAACGAGGTGTTTTTTTTCGGCATCTTCTGAACGACTGGTACTCAGCTGCCCACGTAATCGGTGACTGTGAGCCATTGCTGTTAATCCGTAGATTCAGTATCGGAGCGGATAGCTGAGGAAAACCCACGGTTATGTGACGAGACGACACCGGCGTCTAATTTGTGCCCGCAAAGGGAAGAAGAAATGCTGCCATTTTGGCCATGTAGAAATGTTTTGCTTAATCCTTCTCCACGAGTAAATCTGAACTAATCTTCATATTCAAATACTGTGCATTCTGCAGATGTTTTTTTTCCGTAGACTATGTAGTGACAGGACTAATATTCTACTGCTTTAAATAAGTCAAAAACACTGTGAGTGTGTCCAATTATCGATTCCAATTCATTACGGCATGTTTAGCCGCTGAAAATGTCGTGTAACGCTGTACATCGTGTTTATTTCATTACTCTCAACACTTTCGCGCTCGCTAGACGAAAAACATACAATTAGCGCAGAGCGGCACCGCAGCGGCTATGTGAGGAGCGCCCAGAGGGGCTGCAAAAACCTCTAAAAAACGTGCGGCTACTTCCGCTGCTTTTCATTTATTTACTTCTTTTTTTAAAAACGTTTGCGCTGTGAAACACGTCGGCGTTTGGGTTAAGAGACGCCTCTGCCTCGTTCAGAGACGTTAACGAGACCGTCCTCGTTTTAGCGAAGGAGGCCTGCGACGGGTGAATGGTAGAAGGGGCTCGCTGGCGGGGGAATGGTAGAAGGGCCTCGCTGACAGGTGAATGGTAGAAGGGCCTCACTGACAGGTGAACAGTAGAAGGGCCTCTCTGATGGGTGAACGGTAGAAGAGCCTCTCTGACGGGTGAACGGTGGAAGGGCCTCGCTGACGGGTGAATGGTAGAAGGGCCTCGCTGATGGGTGAATGGTAGAAGGGCCTCGCTGACGGGTGAACGGTAAAAGGGCCTCGCTGATGGGTGAATGGTAGAAGGTCCTCGCTGACGGGTGAATGGTAGAAGGGCCTCGCTGACGGGTGAATGGTAGAAGGGCCTGGCTGACGGGTGAACGGTAGAAGGGCCTCTCTGACGGGTGAACGGTAGAAGAGCCTCTCTGACGGGTGAACGGTAGAAGAGCCTCTCTGACGGGTGAACGGTGGAAGGGCCTCGCTGACGGGTGAACGGTAGAAGGGCCTCGCTGATGGGTGAATGGTAGAAGGGCCTCGCTGACGGGTGAACGGTAGAAGGGCCTCGCTGGCGGGTGAATGGTAGAAGGGTCTCGCTGACGGTGAATGGTAGAAGGGCTTCGCTGACGGGTGAATGGTAGAAGGGCCTCACTGACGGGGGAATGGTAGAAGGACCTCGCTGACGGGTGAACGGTAGAAGGGTCTCGCTGACGGGTGAATGGTAGAAGGGCCTCTCTGACGGGTGAATGGTAGAAGGGCCTCTCTGACGGGTGAACGGTAGAAGGGTCTCGCTGACGGGTGAAGGGTAGAAGGACCTCGCTGACGGGTGAAGGGTAGAAGGGTCTCGCTGACGGGTGAAGGGTAGAAGGTCCTCGCTGACGGGTGAATGGTAGAAGGGCCTCGCTGACGGGTGAATGGTAGAAGGGCCTGGCTGACGGGTGAACGGTAGAAGGGCCTCTCTGACGGGTGAACGGTGGAAGGGCCTCGCTGACGGGTGAACGGTAGAAGGGCCTGGGTAACTCCTGGCCCCTGTCTGCTGTGCCTCCTCAGGTCGTTCACCTGGACAAGGACGAAGAAATCCAGAAGCTTCCTCTTCAGCCACCGTACTACGACATGGCCCCCTCCGACTCCACCCCCTACTCAGACAAGCTGGTGAGTGGCGTCGCCATGGAAACCATGCCCCCCCCCCAAGACTTTGCCCTCTATCTCCACCAGCTTCAGCATACAGCCCCCCCCCACCCCCCTTAACAGATGGAAGAGGTGTGATGAAAGCAGGTGAAGGATGAAGGGGTGGGCGCACATTTACAGAACAACTGTTCAGTAAGATCCCCCCCCCCTACGTGGTCTGTCTTAGCACTACCTGAGCATTAACAAGGTCTACCTGAGTATTAATGAGGTCTACCTGAGCATTAACAAGACCTACCTGAGCATTAACGAGATCTACCTGAGCATTAACAAGACCTACCTGAGCATTAATGAGACCTACCTGAGCATTAACAAGACCTACCTGAGCATTAACGAGATCTACCTGAGCATTAACAAGACCTACCTGAGCATTAACGAGATCTACCTGAGCATTAACAAGACCTACCTGAGCATTAATGAGACCTACCTGAGCATTAAGAAGGTGTCGAATCCCGTTTTACCCCTGAGTACCCCTCTCTACACCCTCACCCCCCCTCCTCTCCATTCCACACACCCCACCCTTCCGTTTCACCCTCCTCTGCGATGTTGTGTAATCCTGATGTAATTACGGATCATGCCAGTACACAGGGACTGGCTGCCCATGGATCGCACTGTAATAAACGTGCCGCTTGCTGCCGCCCGTTGCCGCTCTTTGCCCTGTTGTGAGAGCTGTGCTCTGCCGCCCTGCCGCCTGGTAATGCCGTTCAGACCAAAGGCAGCTTTCTGAAAACAGTTACTGCCTGTCGCTGAGCTTTCCGCTCTCTCTGGGTGACCGTTTCTCAAAATGTGAAGTTTGTGTCGCAGGTCTAGTCATGGTTTTCCACAGATGTGTATATATGTATATGGTCTGGAGGACTAAAGTCGTTTCTCTTCTCATATCGATCAGAACGACACAGTTGCATGATGCAAAAAAAAAGGAAACTGCTTGTTTAATTTTCTCCTTTCTTTTCCATGAAGTGTATTAGTAATAACTTTTCCAAGGTCCAACATTTTATGGGATCTACATCCATCAAATCAGTAGAAAGCAATGCACTGTGTGTGTGTGCGTGCGTGCCTGTGTGCATACCCTATAGGTATGTACTGTGTGAGTGTGTGTGTGGGTGGGTACATTTGCATGTGTGTGATAGACATGACCCTAAATCTAAAACAGCCCTTTCTAACGATACTTTAAAAAAAAAATTTTTTACCTTGGGTTTGAAAAAGGGGTGCTTTGTGAATAATGATTGTTATTTTAATGATACAAGGACCAGGCAACACCTCATGTACGAGGTGTTTTTCACAGACAGCCTCCCAGGCTCCTGTCTTTCAGGAAGTATTTCAGGAGCTCTCAATCTGTGAGGTTGCGCGTGGAGTTGAGAGTGGGAGGTGGGAGCTGGATAGGATGGAGGTGTGGAGGGTGGTGTCATTACATTGCATTACATTACACAACATTATTTTAATGCACCATGTCCATTTCTACAGCCGGACATTCGCTGAAGGTTAAGGTTAAGTACCTTGCTCAGGGGGTTACAACGGCAGTGCCTCACCTGGGAATCGAACCTGCAGGCCCAGTCCCCTACCCATTATTACAGCACACTGCCGCCCGTAGTGCCACGAGAGGTGTGCATTCTCAGAACAGCTGTCTCCCATCTCTAGACAGCACTCTTCCGAGCTCTCGAGCCCTGGAGCTGCAGTCCAGTCAGTACTTTGCTATTTATACTGGATGACAACCCTTTATCCCGGAAATCAGGTTTAGACCTCCAGCCCAAATCAAGGGAAACCATCCTCCAGAGTCAGTCAAGAATCGAGTCTTTTTTTGTTGTTTTTTGACAAGCATATTTAAACAATAGCAACATTATTTATGGTTTATGATGTCAAACCACGCCCTAATTATTGCACTGAGCTAACAGGTTTCTTTTTCTCACATGGCACAAGTACACAAAGCAGTATGTTTACTTTTCAGCGATGGAAATGTATCTTTGACCTAATTTTGGTTTTGCTGTTAGAACATGTTGGTATTCCACTGAACAAAGGCTGACACTGAAGGTCGAGCCAAGGAATAAATTTAAAAAATAACACATAAATAAATCATTGCCTAGGTGAATCATTAACCCGTTACCTACAACCATAATCTGAAAAAGGACAGTTCCATTTTATTCATTTATTTTTCATAAATTCATTCGATGGTGATATGTGTGTCAATTTAATTTGTTTTTTGCAATCACAGCACTGAAAAACGGTGAACGGTGCCCTTGTACGTTTTAGTTCCTATATTTTCATATCGCAGTACACAGCTTGGTTCTTTACTCAGACTCAAATTAATTTTAGATTTATAAGGAACATCAACATTGCAACAGACTTTTTCCACTCTCGATGAAAGTGTTGGAAGTGCTTAGAGTTTTGGTACCTCCTCTCATTCCTCTCTACAAAAATAATTGGATCTTCGGTGGACACTTAAACCTCCACAGTCACTTCTGATGACACACCAGTACACTTCTCTTTATTGCTTGCTTATAGAGATCATCGACCATAATTAATGGCGTTGCAGTACATGACATTCCTTTCATGGTCTTGGCAAAATGCATCCCCGCTGGTCTTTCAGTCTCTTTAACACCTGTGTTTGATGTCTTGAATGCCTTGCGGTTTTTCAGTGCTCTGGGTTCAAAGAGCTAATGTCACACAGAGCCAACGTTTCTACCCAGGCAATCAGGCCAATCCCCTTCAGGGCCAATCTGAGATCGCAGACACGGTTAAGCTTTTAAAACATCCAAGCAAAAAAAAAAAAAAATGTTTTGAAACAACGAGGCACTGAGTGCTGGCTCTAAGTGCTGGGAATCGCTAACGTGCTCAGGGCTTAATAACGTGCTCAGGGCTTAATAACGTGCTCAGGACTTAATAACGTGCTCAGGGCTTAATAACGTGCTCAGGGCTTAATAACGTGCTCAGGACTTGATAACGTGCTCAGGACTTAATAACGTGCTCAGGACTTAATAACGTGCTCAGGGCTTAATAACGTGCTCAGGGCTTAATAACGTGCTCAGGGCTTAATAACGTGCTCAGGGCTTAATAACGTGCTCAGGACTTAATAACGTGCTCAGGACTTAATAACGTGCTCAGGACTTAATAACGTGCTCAGGGCTTAATAACGCGCTCAGGACTTAATAACGCGCTCAGGGCTTAATAACGTGCTCAGGGCTTAATAACGTGCTCAGGACTTAATAACGTGCTCAGGACTTAATAACGTGCTCAGGACTTAATAACGTGCTCAGGGCTTAATAACGTGCTCAGGGCTTGCTAACGTGCTCAGGGCTTGCTAACGTGCTCAGGACTTAATAACGTGCTCAGGGCTTAATAACGCCACTCTCACGATCCCGAGTCTCCTTCCATGCTTCGGAGGGCAGTGCGAGTTCTCGATGAGGGGAGCGGGCTGTGATTATCGCCAACTTTTCTTTAATGCCCCCTTTCTCAGGTGGGTGTGAAAGGTTACAACCAAAAAAAAATAAGCCCCTTTCCTTTCTCTCTCTCTCTCTCTCTCTCCCCCCTCTCTCTTTTTCTCTCTCACCTCCTTCTCTCTCTCTCCCTCTCTCACACCCCCCCTCTCCCTCTCGCTTTCCCTCTCCCTCACTCACCCCCACACCCCCTCTCTCCCTCTCTCTCTTTGTCTCTCTCTCTCACCCCCCCTCTCTCACGTGCCTCTTACCTCTCTCTCTCTCTCTCGCTCTGACCTCTCTCTCTCTCTCTCTCTCTCTCTCTCTCTCTCTCTCTCTCTCTCTCTCTCTCTCTCTCTCTCTCTCTCTCTCTCTCCCCCCCCCCTCTCTCTCCCAGGGCTCCGGTGACGTCCAGTACGCGGAGTTGGACACCGCGGCGCTGGCCTCCTCCCCGAGCTCCCGGACCTCCATTCCCACCGGCGGGGACCTTGTTGAGTATGCAACCATCCAGTCTAGCTCACACTAGCGCATGCCACTGTAGGCCTTTCCCCTGAGACAAGGTACACGGCCCGGTGCACCGCCTTCCCTTCCTCTATCCCACAATCCCCCCCCACCCGCCTCCACATTCCGTCTTCTTCTTTGGTGCTTGACATCCTCACAGCGTCACAGCGCTAAATGTATCCCTATGTTTTTGAGCATATCTCTCCACCACATGTTGTGTTTCTCTTCCTCTATCCCACAATCCCCCCCACCTGCCTCCACATTCCGTCTTCTTCTTTGGTTCTTGACATCCTCACAGCGTCTCAGCTCTAAATGTATCCCTACCTTTTTGAGCACGTCTCTCCACCCCATTTTGTGTTTGTCTGTGTTTTATGTTGACACAAGCGGTATGGCTACTCTCTGAATGGGGGAAATCTGCTGTCTTCAACATTAGAGAAGTGTGCAGCACTTCACTGCTTCTGAATCAAAGGAATCATTTGCCAATTTAATAATAATTGACAATAATAATATTGGAAATACAACATTTAATTTAATTAACCAGCATTTTCTCATTTTTTAAATCCTGGAAAATCCTGGTTTAATATTTTCTGCATACATCCTATCCAAGTATATATTTTAAAATAATACTTTTTAGTTTTAGTACTAAAGACAGAGGTGGACAGTCCAGGGGTCAGAAAGTAAACGTCCTGTCGTGTTTCTTCCACCCGTGAACACAGCCAGCTGATTTCACTAATTAGTTGTACCCACTGGCTGAAGGATCTTGCTAATTAGCAAATCCCTGTGATTGGAACAAAATACTGGAGAGCACTTTTACTTTCTGAAGCTGATTATTCTACCTCTGACTAAAGACAAAAAATAAATAAAATTAAAATTTGGAATATTACATATAATGTGACACTCAGAGACAGAGACAGTAACCCTCATCGGAGTGTAGCCAGACCCCCCCAACCTCACAACCCCCCCCCCCCCCCCTTGGTAATGCATGGCTGTGGAACACATAGGCACCTGAGCAGTGGTGTTCATACCTGTGAAAATTATATTCTCTCTCTCTCTCACTTTATCTCTATATAAGTTACAATCCTGTAGTTCAGACGCATGGCTGTCACCTGACTGTCTTTGAGACCTGTGTCTTTTAGGACTGAAAATAGAGAATAACAGTGCCTTTTTCTTGAAATAATATATATATTTTTAAATTCAAATGTATTTGTACACATTTAAAGATATATTCCTCTATGATAAATAATGAATCAGCAAGCAGGTTATTTATGTTTATGATTAATCATTATTAATTTATTAATTAATCATAATGAATCATTAATTACAATTTAAAAACTAAAATGCCATGTGTAACACAATTATGTATATATTTATGCATTTACATTTCTACAAAGCTAAACTTCCACCAAAGCTAAAACAGCGTAGCAACAACGTTAAAAAAAAAAAAACCTCATCATTGCAGGTGCTGCAGTGACTCATTGTGCAGTAAACACTGTTTTTTCTGGAGAATGTTGACTCAGAGTTTAAGGTTGGTCCAGACATTTGGCTGGCTCAGATGAAAAGCGTTACATAATCCCATTTTCCTTTGGTCTGGATTCACTCTGGAGGTAAACCCGTCCACAAGGCAAATGCTTCAGAAACGGCTGCTGTCACTTCGGAGAGAGATGCGTGCCTCAACAGGGTCAGCTTCAGGGTCCACTGAGACCCTTCTCCTGAACACACAACCCTTCTCCTGAACACACAACCCTTCCCCTGAACACACAACCCTTCTCCTGAACACACAACCCTTCTCCTGAACACATAACCCTTCCACTGAACACACAACCCTTCTCCTGAACACACAGGCCTTCCACTGAACGCACAACCCTTCTCCTGAACACATAGCCCGTCCACTGAACACACAACCCTACTCCTGAACACACATGTTAAGGACTACTGTGCAGCATTTGAAATTCCTGGTACAGTTCCATACTTCATAACAGCGTATGGTTCATGCAAAGAGTATTTTTAGAAATATTTTGTAATACCATCCTTAAATTCAGATTTTGTGTTTTTTTTTGTGTTTTTTATTATTTTATTTTTTTTAGTCCAATTAAAAGATCTCATGTTGAGAACGCCTACGTATCAGATCCTCTCTCAGTACCACCAGTCCGCTCCCTCTCTCTCTCCCTCTCTCTCTCTCTCTCTCTCTCTCTCTCTCTCTCTCTCTCTCTGCTTCTCGTGTCTGGAAAGGTAAAAGTTGCAGTTCGCAAGATTGCTTCCCCTCAGTTCCGGCTGGGTGTAGTGAGCATTAGCCGGCGCCCTGTCGTAGGTCAGTGGTCCGGGCCGAATTGAATCGCCGGCTGGAATTGGAGACGATCGGTGCCCAGGTGGCGAGGCGCGCCTTTGTGCCGATCTGTGGAATTGAGGTGTCCTAACCTTACAGCGAGGCTTTAACCTGGTCAGGCGCCCGGCGCGGGCCAGAGCGCCGGAGGCCAATTACTACCCAACCTGAGACGGGTGAGGCTCAGGAGAGGGGCTCAGCTGGGAAAGGTGCGGTCTGCCCGCATCCTGACAGTGTGACCCGGCATCGGGGTCAGGTGAGACGCAGGTGAACAGAGCTGGATTTTGTAGGATTCAGGCGGCCCTCAGCGGCCTTCGCCGCTCGACAAGAATGTGTGTGTGTGTGAGTGTGTGTGTGTGTGTGTGAGTGTGTGTGTGTGTGTGTGTGAGTGTGTGTGTGTGTGTGTGTGTGTGAGTGTGTGTGTGTGAGAGTGTGTGTGTGTGTGTGTCGGGGGGGGGGGTGAATACTCAGTGTGTGAATTGTGAAGACAGAGTAGGGGAACCAGGTTGGTTGTTAGGGCCAATCTTCAAGCAGAGGAGGGTTGTGTGAGAATAGGCTGGAGTAAGGAATCACAGACTTCGGGGGAAGGGTTCTGTTAGTTAGCAATGGCAGACTGCTCGTGCTCTTTTACCCAAACGTGCATGTCTTTGGACTGTGAGGGGAAACCAGAGTACCTGCCGGAAACACACACGTCATACAGCATATGTATAAAGGAGTAGGTCCCTTTTGAAAAAAACTAAATTACTTAAAAGTTAACCCAGGAGCCTTTTCATCCAGTTATAAGTTATGAGAAATACCAATACTATCTAAATATGCCCCTGTAAGGGTTTTTTTAAATATATATATATACACTGTGTGTTATTAAACCAACACTTTCTTTCAGGTTTAAATTTAAAAAAATATTAGCTTTTTTTCCCCCAGAGAATTCAGTATTGATTTTAAACTCTAAACTAGTCCAGGTGCTCTGTAAATTTCACGGGTTTATTTGGAGAGTGCTTCCAGTCTCTCTTATTCCGCACGTCTGTCCGCGCGTAGCGTTTCTCCGCTAGCAGAATCCCGGCAGTGTTACCTGGGCGACCGAGCACCACGGCTCCTGATGTACAGCAGGTTGGAATGTGACGTCAGTTGGTCGCTGACGAATGGGTGAAATTGGGTTGGGGACACGGCTCGCCCCTTATAGACCTCGCTGCGGGACGCCTCCCTCTCTCTATGGCGTGTAACTCACCCCTCTTTTCTTTTTTAAAAGATAACAGCTCAGACCTTTCCCAGGGGTCAGGCCCGAACGAGCCGGGCTAGCCGTCCTGAACGAACCATTAGCATCAGGGCGCGCCGCTATGCTAGCAAAGGGGATCTCTGCAGTCTGCCTCTTTTCAGCTGTGAAGGGAGAGGAGGATTAAAAGATGAGGCTAATTTAAAAAAACAGAAAATAGATAAATAAACACAAGCGTGGAACACCTTCACACGGTCAATGCCGGTCTGACCCGAGCATTTTGGAAACAAAAGCAAATTGAATTTCTCCCATCATGGCTGCTCTCCACAAAGAGGAGTAGGGTGAAAGGCTAAATTGATAAACGCACCTCTTAACACACAAAGTACCACGTCAGTAGGAATGCCTGTGACCCCCTCACGTAAACTGATGTATTTACCAAGTTTATGAGCCCACACTGGTAAAAAAATAAAAAAATAAAAAGTACTCTCAGTGTGAAATGTAAAATTTAAATGTAAAAAAAATTTCAATCAAAAAGGCTGTTTGATTTTGCATAGGCAGTTTCTCATATAATCATACTGCGTTTACTATTTATCGGTTCTTCGCGGAGTTATTTCATTTATAGTATTATTGATAACTCATATGCGGTTGGGCTCTGAAAGTGTTTTTCGTATTCACATATTTGTCACATTCATGGTGGGGAATTCGTTCAGTTGTTGCAAAGGATGATGGGATTTTTTTTTTTATTCCCATTGTTTCTGAATGCCTCAGCTCACCGGGTGTGCCCGGAACTCAGGGATGTTTTCAATGAAGGTTATCCTGAATGGTTTAAATGAGCGTCGTGGGATTTTTCTCATTTGCCCAAAATGCGAATTCTGGGCGATTCGCGCTAAGGGATGTGGATTGATAGCGTCATTGAGACGAGGCCCGGGGAGAAAAATAATAATTATCTCGACAGCGCTGAACTCGATGTTCGCCGCGTACGGTACGTCCCGGTTATCGGTGCCATTGAAGGGAATAAATTTCCGTAGCCGAAAGACGTTTTTTTTCCGACGTCCTCGTTCACGCTGATCGAGAGGGAGAGGAAGGAAGCCGGTGAACGGGATCGTGGGATAGCGTGGAACGCAGTCAGTCTCATTGATTAGCGTCAGCGGCTGCTGTTCTGTGTTGTGTTCAGTCAGGTCGTCGGGCGGATCGAAGCATTTAGCCTGCCTGATTCGGCGAACATTCAGCTGAAACCCACAGCCTCCTCAGTACTTGGGCAGAAGATAAATAGTGACCTTCTTTTTTAAAAGAGAGGGTTCGTTGTTCTGGTAATACCTGACAAAGCTGGTCTCTGTCGGTGCGTTAGCCCGCACGTATTCTCACTCCCAAAAGTCCCTGCTCTATTTGGTTCTCGACCTCGTACATAAGTAAGGTAGAAATGAAAATCAATCCAGCCATGTAACACATCCGCACGTCGCTCAGTCTTTGGTCAGGCGGCTTTAGTACACAATGCAGCGCCTTCTGTCACAGTGGGCGGGTAAGAAAAAGAGGATTTTAGCGGTTTTAAAGTTTCAGCTCTTTTAGCCGGATGACACCGCAGGCACCATACGCTTACCAAGGATCCTGAGCTTATTTGGGGAGGGTGGGGGGGGGGGGGGTTCAGGGGTCATGGACCATCATGGACGCAACGTTTTCCTTCTTTTTTTTTCTCTCCACACGACCATATATACCGCCTATACACTTAACCGGCCTACAGGCTGTACTGTTGAAATGCGATGGTCGCACATGTATTCCTACCTGGGCATTGACTGTGCTTTCGCTTGTTAATTACCTGGCAGTCAGTACTCTGTGTAGCTATTACAAGTTCAAAGGGTTTGCAGAGATAATAGGATTGTTTGTTCTTGTGTACTCATATCCCTTGAACTGGGTGCGCTGTACAGCTTGGCTCGGTCGTGGCAGTGTTGTTCATCTGTTGCTCTTAATGCGCGGTATTGAGCGTCTTGTATTGAAACTGAAGAACGACATTGACACAACTAAACAATTAAGCTCCGGGGAATATGAATGACTCTGCTAATGATACGGCAGATGCTTTATTAGTCATAATTCCATGTTTGCGTGCTCTATTTGAAATTTTATGGTTATTGATGTAGCCTTGTAATTGTATGGTTATTGAAATGGTATGCTCCAAAATGCCAAAAAAAAAGAGAAGAAATAGAGAAATAGGCCTTATGATTGACAGGCACTTTTCCACTTGGAAGTTACATTAACCAATGACATATTTTTTTCAGCGTACTGGGTTCTCTGTCAAAATATTACGGAGTATAAATGATGTGATACGGTGGCACATTAAATAAGGACGGTTGCTATCGAGTCCGTTTCAGTCACTCGTCTCTGATGATTGCTGTAAGTGAAGAGAAGCTTGCGTGTGTCAGCGAGCAGGGCAACGCCGAGAGAGTCTGGTGCCTGGGGTTGATTGCTCAGGATGTTATTATTAAAGCTGCACTATGTCCAGATTCAGTCGATGTAAAAACATCCGCCCAAAAAAAAGTGGCACTCACGAGACCAGCGTGGCTTCCTCGATGTTTCTCCTGAGCAGGAAGGATAACTCTTCAAGCAGCACTTGTCTTTTTTTTTTACGACTTACCCTTTTTTCCTCTCATGCTTCTCATCTACTCGTCAAACGTTTGATGTTTCCAGCAGTTGCGGGGAAGCGGTTTGTGCGTTGAAGGGTTTCCGTTTCCGTTCGTTGACTCGAGTTGATATTTTATTTTTATTTTTTTCCCCCTCGGTTGAAATATTTATATTGCCGTTACCATGGCGATGCCTTAATTTACTTCTGCGCTTGTTTTCCAGTGGAAAACTATAGCGCCTGCTTAATGGGGAAGCCATTAATGAGAGTGTTAGTTATATTTAATTGGTGAGGCTCGTTAGTCCTGAAATCCTTATCGCCTTGGGTAGCGGTGCGGCTCTGTAGCGTGTAATACACAGTATTATGTTTCCTTAACAGTGCCCTTCTGTTTGGATAGGCTTGTACTTATTTTTCACCAATTACCCTACTTATAATGCAGTTTAAAAAAAAACAAGTGGCTTCCTCCTGGGTTACGCTTAATTACCTCCGAAGAATCAGGGAACTTATTGACTGCGGCCGTGGTTTCTGTCGAATGCGTGCATAACAGAGTAATGCGTATGATGACATATATTTTGTGTGATTACTGTATATTTCACAGAGCTGAAAAAAAACTATCAGTTACTCTTAAATATGAAATTAGCCATCTTCGAGCTTCCATCTTCCCTGGTCACACCGTTATCTCCTGTCAGGTGATCAGCAGTGCAATGCGGGGGCGTGGGGAAAAGGAGCATGGGGCAAATGGGCGTGGGGCAAATGGGCGTGGGGCAAATGGGCATGGGGCAAATGGGCGTGGGGCAAATGCTTTATTGCAGCTGGACCAATCTAAGTCTTACTGAAAGTCCATCCAAAGCAACTAGTATAAACAGTGGCTGCATAGAAGGTGGCGAAAACTTTTAATGAATTTAATGAGAATTCACTGGCATTGTTCTAACAGATGATGATTGCTGTACACTAGATGCTGGGGGCGGGGGGGGGGGCTCCTGCTCATACCCGATTGATTTTGTATTTGATTTGATATTTCGGTTGCAAGAAACTCGTCTCAAATTTGGCTGCATCGTTGTTTTGAAACACAGTCAAATGAAACGGTGCAAATGCAACTATGACTCATGACTCCAGTCCTGCAGGATAAAATAAGAAGCAGAAGCGAGACTTCTCTCAGTTAACCGTACTAACTGTGATCAAGACAGAAGGTTGGACAGCCACGAGGTTCAAAAGGGCCTTCCTGTCCATGTGGTGTGTACATAATTACTGATTCGCGTCTAATCAGGATTTGAGTAATTATACAATTTCGTGTCGCTTTAGATCACATCATCACTTCAGAATGTGACTGTGCACTTCTGTAGCAGGTGCTGAATGAGTCCCTTCTGTTGTGGCTCGAATGAGTCAGAATCGCCAGTTTAATGTGTCATAAAGACCGGACGGCATGGTGGGGTCCTCCCGTCCCTACTCACACTCACACACACGCACTCACACACACACACACACACACACACACACACACCCACTCACACACACACACACACACACACACACACACTCACACACACACACACACACACACACACACACACACGCACGCACGCACGCACGCACGCATGCACGCACTCGCACGCACGCACGCACACACACACACACACACACACACACACACACACACACACCCACCCACATGCACCCACACACACACACACACACACACTCGCACGCACACTCGCACGCACGCACGCACGCACGCACGCACGCATACATACACACACACGCATCCGCACACACACACACACTGTTACGGCTGGCTCGACTGGCCGCAACAAACAAAGTCCGGATGCATCTAAAACACGACAGAAACTGATCTAAAAACAAACCCAGACATTTATTAATCTAAATAACAAACAAAAACACACAAAGTTCACAAAACAAAAGCTCTCCACACAAATCACAAACCCCAAAATAAAACCTCCACAAATCACAAGACCCAAAAGAAAATCTTCCCTGCCTCATACTACTGGGCTTATATATTGGGCCATAGGCAGGTGGAGGCAATCAGCCAATTAGGTAATTAAGCAACTACCTCCACCTGCACTACCCAGGCAAGCAGAGGCAGGGGACGTAACACCCCCACCCTTAAGACAAAAAAAAGACAAACTAAAAGGTCTTTTTTTTTTTTTCTTCAAATTACTATACAAAACAAAAAAATAAATACCAAATGTCCACAAATTGTCCAGAGGAATCTGCCACTGTAGGGAAGTGTGTGTCTGCGCGCAGCCTCCTCGCCGCCGCAGGGTACTGTGTGTCTGCGCGCGTCGTCCTCGACGCCGCAGGGACCTGTGTGTCTGCGCGCGTCGTCCTCGACGCCGCAGGGACCTGTGTGTCTGCGCGCGTCGTCCTCGACGCCGCAGGGACCTGTGTGTCTGCGCGCGTCGCACTCGACGCCGCAGGGACCTGTGTGTCTGCGCGCGTCGCACTCGACGCCGCAGGGACCTGTGTGTCTGCGCGCGTCGCACTCGACGCCGCAGGGACCTGTGTGTCTGCGCGCGTCGCACTCGACGCCGCAGGGACCTGTGTGTCTGCGCGCGTCGCACTCGACGCCGCAGGGACCTGTGTGTCTGCGCGCGTCGCACTCGACGCCGCAGGGAAGTGTGTGTCTGCGCGCGTCGTCCTCGACGCCGCAGGGAAGTGTGTCTGCGCACATCGTCTTCGACGCCGCAGGGAAGTGTGTGTCTGCGCCCATCGTCCTCGACGCCGCAGGGAAGTGTGTGTCTGCGCGCGTCGTCCTCGACGCCGCAGGGAACTGTGTCTGCGCGCAGCCTCCTCGCCGCCGCAGGGAAGTGTGATGGCAGATCCCGGACGAGCCCCCATTTTGTTACGGCTGGCTCGCCTGCCCGCAACAAACAAAGTCCGGATGCATCTAAAACACGACAGAAACTGATCTAAAAACAAACCCAGACATTTATTAATCTAAATAACAAACAAAAACACACAAAGTTCACAAAACAAAAGCTCTCCACACAAATCACAAACCCCAAAATAAAACCTCCACAAATCACAAGACCCAAAAGAAAATCTTCCCTGCCTCATACTACTGGGCTTATATATTGGGCCATAGGCAGGTGGAGGCAATCAGCCAATTAGGTAATTAAGCAACTACCTCCACCTGCACTACCCAGGCAAGCAGAGGCAGGGGACGTAACACACACACATACACACACACTCACACCACACACACACACACACACACACACACACACTCACACACACACACACACACACACACACTCACACACACACTCACACACACACACACACACACACACACACACACACACACACACACACACACACACACACAGACACACACAAACACCCACACACACACACACACACACACACACACACAACACACACACACACACACACACACACACACACACACACCACACACACACGCACACGCACCACGCACGCACACACACACACACAACACACACACACACACACACACACACACACACACACTCACACACACACACACACACACTCGCACACACACACACACACTCGCACACACACACACTCGCACACACACACACACACTCGCACACACACACACACACTCGCACGCACGCACCCACCACGCACGCACTCACGCATACATACACACACACACACACACGCTCTCTCTCACTCACACACACACACACACACACACACTCACACACACACACACACACACACCCACACAAACACACACACACACACACACGCTCTCTCACTCACCACACACACACACAAACACAAACACCCACACACACACACACACACACGCACGCATGCACAAACACATACATTCATACACTGACACGCGCACACACACGCCCACACACACACACTGACACACTAATGTACACACACGCATATGCACACACATACACACACTCATACACTGACACACAAATGCACACACACACACACACACACACACACATACACGCACACACACATGCACACACACACACACACCTAACACACACACACACACACATGCACACACCTAAACACACGCATACACACACACACACACACACACATACATGCACACACACATGCACACACACGCACACCTAAACACACACACACATGCACACACCTAAACACACACACACACACACACGCATACACACACACACACACACACATGCATCCGCACACACACACACACACCTAAACACACATACACGCACACACACACTCTCTCACACACACACACACACACATGCACACACACTCGCGCACACACACACACACTCACACGCATCCGCACACACACACCTAAACACACACACACACACACACACAGGAGTGAATTACACTCAGAAAGCACAGAAGGACGGCTGGGATTCTCATATCTGTGGTGCTGTATGGGAAGTGGTGAAGATATGTTTCGGTTGGGGGTGTCGGGGGAAATAGAGGCGAGTTGTTTATTCCGGGCCAGCTTCCAGTTTCCTGTATTCTGTCACATATTTCTTCGCCGGGAGCTCAGTGTTCTCGTAGTGCCATCGGAGGTAGAGGAGGAAGGAGATTAACCTTTCTGCGTATCCAGAGGTCGGATCTCACTGGCTGAAAAAGCCCATATCAGTTGCCTTGTTTTTTTTTGCTTATAAACTAATTCTACTGTTTCTCCCTTGTGCCATTCTTAAATTTTTTTCCCACTGTGGTGGTGGGGTGGGGGTGAGGTGGGGGGGGGGGGGATGGGGGCTGGGTTCCTGGATTGACAGCTGTGCTGTTAAGATCTTTAACTCAGAGGGGGGGGTGAAGGTCATTGTGATGACCCTCCCCCCCCACACCTTCTGCAGGCAACAAGAGCTTTTCTTGCTTATTCATAATCAGTGCTCGAGGTGGAAAGTACAGGGGACAGAAAGTCAAGTCCTGTCCTATGTTTCTTCCACCCCCGAACACAGCCAGCTGATTTCACTAATTAGGTCCACCACCCGGCTGTGGAATTGCACCAATTAGCAAATCCAGGTGGTTGGACCAAAAAAAGCCGGGGAGGACTTTGACTTTTCTTTTCTGGACCTGGATTCTACACCTCAGATCATTATCAGGTTTCTGAGACCAGGACCAATCACAGTGCGTGAAATGTTTTTTTGGTTGTTTGCCCCCCCCCTCCCCCCACCCCCGTGGCATGGTTGGGGTGCCCTCTCCCTTTACAGTCAGAGGAATTAGCCCCCGCAAATATGGGGGAAGGTGGGTCTGGGGGCGGGGCGGTATGGGTGGAGGGGTTTTGGGGGGATTTAGGGGTGGGGGGGGGTTTGGGGGTGTCCCACTCCAGCCGTTGCCGGGGCTGGAGAGCGAGCTGCTGCTGCTGCATTGTCCCGGGGAGATACAGTATAAGGAAATAAACGCCCCATTCTGCAGGTGTGTATTTGCTGAAAGGCCGATGGTCCCGCTCACCGCAGAGCTGCTGGGCTGGTTGGGAGGCTGTGCAGGAGGAGGGCCGGGGAGGCGGCTCACGATTTCCATTTAGATTAGCCTGCGATCCGCGTCCGAGCCGCTCGGGCGCTCTGCGGCTACGCTACGGGGACAGCGTGGAGGGGATGGAGAGGACGGGGATCAGGGAGGCCGCAGGAACAGGCGGCTCCACTCCATATTTTATTGCTTATTTCAATCAAGGGGGAAAAAAAACCGTGGTTTATATTATAGTGCTGAAACAACTGTCGTACATTTCTTCTCCACTACAGGCAAAACAAACGCCTCCCCAACCCCCCCGTCCCATTCACTGTCACCACCCCCCCCACCCCCCCACCTCCCATCCTCAGAGTCTCCGCTTGACCATTCGTGGTTCATTTAGCTCTGCTGTCCGTACATTAAGACTCTTAAGATGGCTCCCCGTAAAAGCATTTCTTTAAATTATTTAGCTTCGTTCTATAGAATGCAATCACCGCTAGTGTATTCCATAATCGCTTCTGGCAGCCGCAGACGTTCTCCTTCCCCTGCCTCTCCACGGTCGCTCGATGGTTGCATTCTTCATATTTTTTTTTCTCAGTGTGGGCAATATAAACAGAACTGCTTGGCAATAAAGTGTTCCGGATCTTTTAACCAAATAGATATTTTTAAAATGTCATGCCTCACCTTAGCAACTGGCACTCACATTCTCCTCAAATGGGATTAGTGATATTTAAAAAAAAATCTGCAGTGGAGAATTTATTTTATCCTTAGAAGAGTAGGAGTTTTGGAATGGGTTTTTCAAAATTCTAGGTCGGTCTTCTGGAAGTCCTTTTCTTTCACTTACCAGTAGTTATTGTGACATCAGCATAAGAATGTTCAGTTAAGGACATTCTAATAAAATATGTTTGAACTTACACTTTAATGGGTTAATTAAGAAATTAATTTTCTTTTTTCTTTTGTTTAATTGTGGATATATCTATGCATATGATGCGTGATTTATTCAAAGGAAGCAAATAATAATAATAATAATAATAATAATAATAATAATAATAATATGGGTACAGTAAATAACTTGTATATTGTAAATATATGTAAAGATGTTAGAATGTCTCATTCAAGTTTATTTTTGAATCCCCATTGCTTCAGTTTCATGTGCAATGGTCTCAATTCAGATGTAGATTCGGATCTTATTTTGCAGGCTGGAATTCTCAAAAAAAAAAAGAAAAATAAATAAATGAAATAAATAAAATAAAAATGTGGGATTCGCAGAGTGCTCACAAAGTGGGTCAAAGGCACAATTGCAGACATGTGCAATTTATCAGCCAATGAGGCTTCAGAAAGAGCAGCTGGCTGCTTTTACCCGCGCTGCTGTCAGATCTGTACAGCGCTGAGGGGGGAATAAGGGCTCTAATCTTCAGGAACTCCACTGATCACAGCCCAGAAGTGCACCTTCACCACGCAGACGTACGCAATTATGTATTTTCACACGCATTCTTGGGGAGAACAAAAAAAAGGGAAAAAAAAGCAAGGCGGCTGTACTGTAATTGAGGGTCATTATGTATTCTGTTTAATTAATAAAGGGTTCCACAGATTAGCTTTTTACCGGGGGGGGGGGGTGGGGGGGTGGGGGGGGGGATGTCAGTAATGAGCTGGTTGCCCATATGAAGCTAATACTTCTGTATGTGCTGTGTGAGGTAACGCTTCTGCAGTAGGTGTAATTGCAGTAAAAGAAAGGCATCATTCCGAATCAGGCCAGGAGAGGATTTTACTTTATTTTATTTTATTTTTTTTCTCTGTTTTATAAATTTGGCAGCTAATGTGGGGTTGACCACGTCCAATTCCAACTCTAATTCAGACATGCCACCTATCTCCAATGCAGTCGCATGTATGCGCAAACTCCACTGCTGTTTTGGGGTGAATGTAGACGCCAGTGCTTCTGCTTCTTCTCATACCGCGCGTAGAGCGGTAGGAGGAAGAGTCGGAGGAAGCCCTTTAGCACGCAGCCCACGGGCCACACCCGCTCTACCAGCGGGGGTCGCTAGGCAACGATGAAACTCTGACCCAGAACCGGCCGGACCCTCCCGGTTCGTTCCTGGGGCGCATCGCCCTGTGTGGCTCCCGGCCACAGTCGGCACTGACACGGTCCGGATTCAGTCTGAGACTGTGGGGCTCGTCCATGCATCTACAGCAGTGCTTTATCTGGGTGAGCCATCGGGCAGCCCCCATGACAGGATATTTTACCATAACCGACAACAATTTCACTTATAGAGCTGACTGAAAAAATAAATCTGATTATTTTAACCTAATGGGCTTAGTCAGTTCTGTGGCATCAAGCACTATTACTCACTTACCCCTGGCTATTCCACTCTGATAGAGGCTGATCCTCAGGTGATGCCCTACCTGTACCTGTATCTAATCTGTGCGCAAGATTCTCAGACTGACAATATGTGGGAAAATCTCCAGTGAAAATCTCGCCTTTATCAGAACGTAAGTGAATCCAGCAGGATCGTATGTCTTAAGATGAGTAAAATAAGCTTTATCAGGGTTTAATGGTGAATTTTTCACTGTGTATCTCCTGAACGTATTAATTCTGATGGTTTTTCTTTCTCAGATTTTTTTTTTGGGATGCATTAAATTGCATTTCAGCAGGGACTAGACAGCCTTATCCGGAGTGGCATGGGTGGATTTCATTTTCACACACAGCTTATTTACACAGCCAGATTTTTTTTTTTTTTTTTTGCACTGAAGTAATTCAGGCTGAGTGTCTCACTCAAGGGTTTGAAGCTGGGTTCAGTCAACATTTCTCCTGAACTTACACTTCAGTAAATGTAGGTGTTTTTTTTTCTTCTTCTAGCCTTAAACCTGAGGACATTATATATTTATATATATTTTTCTACACAAGAATGCAGGCCCACGTCTCGTAGTATGAAGAGAGAGAGTTGAGCTGAAAATGGAACCATTAACTATAACCTTCACGATCGCTTCTGAACAGCATCTCTCCACTGGCCAGTGCAGCCACGCTGCCATCGTGGATGTTAAAAATGTGAAACGGCCCTATTGGACTGTGCGGTGATTTAGGGCAGGGCGCTCTCTGGGTCTGCAGCGTGTTCACTCCTGAGCAAGCTCGCCACGTTCCTGGGACAGCCGGACCCCTCCCTCCTGAATCAGGGCTGCACATTAATTTGAGGCTGTGATGATACATTCCGTTAAACCCCAAGAGCCCGCCAATACAGTCGCTTCCATTTCTTATCTCGTAAAAGCTGAAGCATCCCACAAAGTAATATTTATTTCTGTCACATTTTATTTATTTATATATTTTTTTTTTTTTTTTTTTTTACTCCGTGGATAGGAACTTAATTATAAAAGAGGTCGCATAGATCAGAATGTATGTATGTATGAGAACTGCATCACAGTTTTGATTTAATAATTATTTGAATTTTAGAAGCCGTTAACCCTTTGAACACACACATGCACCCACCCACACATACACGCATGTGCGCGCACCCACACACACGCAAACACACACACACATACACGCACATGCGCACACACAGGCACACACACAAACATACACACACACGCACGCAGACACACACACACACATTATATTGAGTACTGTAGGGCATTTTCTTTCACTTTATTTCACTATGAAATCGATTCACGCTGCAGGTAAAATGCTGACTGATCTCCACCGTAGCTCTGTTCTGCTAGGAAGCCCCTTCTGAATGCTTAGAGACTGCTGCAGTCACATTAGCTTGTGTTTGCAATCGCTGAAGACAAGTGGTGGTGTCAGTCTGACACTGGAAAGTTTTGCTGGTAGGAAACTCTAAATATGCACTTTGTACCGCATGGCCCAATTCACATTTTTTAAGAAGGTCATTATAAATATGCTAAATAGGTTATTTGTCATGAAGCCTACATATGGTCATCATAATCATAATGCAACACCTGTTATGACCTTGTAAAATACAGCATACGACAAGTGACATAACACCGGCATAAGGCGAGTCACAGTAATTTTTAATTTGTTATTGTTTGGCTGTTTTCAGCTCATGATATACATTATGAAATTATGGCATTTGTCATAAGACACTGACATGGGTGGCTATGACAAGTCTTATGTCATGCTCATGACAGCACTGTGTAGGCATAATATTGTTCAAGCGAGGTGTTAAGATTGACTGCATCGGCTGAAGAGACAAATGTCCTTGCCCTCTTCTTTTTAAGTAGCATCATGGAATTAAAGAACCTCTCACAGATCCCACCTGTGAACAGGGGAAAGGCCCATTTTATTAGTCCGCAGATGTGTGTAAACGATCTGTGTGTATATCTCACTTTCCTTTTGAGATCACCGCAGAGAACGATCAATTTTATGTCTCGCTGTATTCTTGTTGTAGCGGTCTACCCACTCTGTCTCTTTATTACATTTCCCCTCCCTTGTGAAGTCATCCAGGACTCTGTATGTGGTGCGTGCCACATAATTTGAACTGATCTATGATTAAAGAAGAGAACAAATTATTTGCAACGGAATACTTAAGGAGAAATATACTTTACTTTGTGGCTTCTGACAGTTTGCTCAATGTTTAAAAAAAAAAAGGAAAAAGAAGATCCCCATGGTAACTATCTACATCATCCGCTGAGACCAATTAAGACCTTAAACATTTCAAACAAAGTGGACTCTGCTTGTAGCAATTAATCTCCTGCCAAAAGCAGAGTTATCTCAGGCAATTTAAAGTGTTTCTAAATGATGACCTTATACCAATGTACTTCTTAATAACAGAATCCGGCTAGTGTTCTGGCGGCTTCTATAGTAATAATAATAATAATAATAATAATAACAATAATAATAATAATAATAAACTTTATTATTTAAAAAATCACAATAAAAACAAAGTAGCATTAGACAAAAAGGAAAGATTATGAAATAAAACATGTATATAAAGATGTGAAAGCAGTTGAAATCTTAAAGTAACACTGTGTATTGAAAGTGTGTGATAAAAATTCAGAACTGCAGTGGCAACACCCATACTGTAGGTGATGACATATGGTTTAGCAGACTGGGGAGAAAAAGCAAGTTCTGAAATAATTTTTAAATGATCAAATCTTAAAGCTATAGCATACAATTCTAGACGATTCTGTGCTTCCCCAACAGTTTGGGGGAGGCCCTTTCTTGTTTCAGCATGACAATGCCCCCGGGCACACAGCGAGGTCCATATAGAAATGGTTTTGTTGACAATAATGTGGAAGAACTGGCCTTCACAGAGCCCTGACCTCAACCCCATCCAACACCTTTGGGATCAATTGGAAAGCCAACTGTGAGCCAAGCCTAATTGCCCAATCTGTACCCATCCTCATTAATGCTCTTCTGGCTGAATGGACAAATCCCTACAGCATTGCTCCAACATCTAGTACAAAGCCTTCCCAGAAGCACAGTGGGGACCAGCTCCATATTAATGCCCATAATCTTGGATGAGATGGTGGATGTCAGATGTCCACATACCTTTGGCCATGTAGTGTATATGTTAACTCATTAATTCATTATTTCATTCATTCATTTGCCACGAAAATCAAATGTGTGTTTCTGGCTGTGTATACAGAAGCAACTACCTTGTAGATGACGTATACTGAATATGTTATTGCCTTGACCATACCTGTAGCACAACCTAGTGCAAAATGGCCGCCCTGCACTTGCCTAGTGTATAGTGGACCCTTTATACCCTCACCATGTCTACTTCATACAGAATGCTGGTACTGGTGCCGGTGCTGATGCTGTTAGCTGTTTGTGACATCGTGGGTTGGCATGGCAACTGGCCCTCAAGCATCCCAAGCTCGTCTTTAATGTGGACCCAGTCCCAAACTTCAACTGTTTGCTCTTGTTCTCCTTCATTATCAAAGACAATCAGTAAAGGTGCCCCCCCACCCCACCACGTTTAATGAAGCACACAGAGCTCACAGGATCATAATGATCTTGGTAAATGGTAAATGGACTGCATTTATATAGCGCTTTTATCCAAAGCGCTTTACAATTGATGCCTCTCATTCGCCAGAGGAGTTAGGGGATAGGAGTTAGGTGTCTTGCTCAAGGACACTTCGACATGCCCAGGGCGGGGTTTGAACCGGCAACCCTCCGACTGCCAGACAATCGGTCTTACCTCCTGAGCTATGTCGCCCCTCTTGGGTATAAAGATACTCCAGCGACTGCCTGCAAGTTAACATTTCCATGTGCCATTTTTTTTTTTTTTTTTTTTACCTTATTTACCATTGTTAATGGGTGATATATTTTTCATCATATTTTTTTCCATACAATCGTTTTTCATACAATTCCGCAGTTTGTTTTCTCACCCGGAATAAGGAAATGCTCATTTCTTCGCAATCACACACAATTCTCATCAACCCCAAAAGTAAATCACTTCTAAAAAAAATAAATAAAAAAGAATAGCATTGGTGAGCGTCTGTCGGGTTTTTCTGATCAGCTTGCAGTCGGTCTCCTTGCGGGCAGAAGAGCTGGGTAGTGAGCGCTTATAACAGGTTCACCGGATTCTCGCTTCCTTTTGAAGTGGCCAGCCGGTCAGGTGACCAGGCGCGGCCCTCGCCGTTGCGCTGTGAAGGAAGGAGCAATCAAACTGTCTCTTCTGCTATTGATCAAATACGCGCCACGGGGTCCTTCGGACACGAACAGATGTGTTATTAAAAAAAAAAAAAGTCTGGGCTGGATCCTTTCAAGACTAACAGAGCTCCTCGGGATAAAATGTTATGCAATTAAAAATAAATGAAGAAATAAATAACTGCGGCTGTTTTTAATCAGCTTGAGCCAGGGTGAGCGGGACTTTCTCAAAGTAAGTTTAACAAAAAGTTTTTAAACAAAAATGCCAGTACTGTGGGAGTTCATTTTTTTTATTTATTTTTTTATTATTCTTTTGTATACATGCATCATGAATTTCGGAAGAAAGTCCTGATCAGTAATTGAAGTGCTTCCTTCCATAGCTAAGTATGTTTTGTTCTGAAAAAAGAAATGCTTATTTAAATGTTTTTGTTCTGTCAAAGAGATAAATTCACATCATTTAGAAAGGCCTGTGGTCGGGAGGAATGTGTAGTTTCTCTCCGTTCAATTCCACAGATCAGCCATCGCTGATTTATACGGCTGGAGACACTTCACTGGGGCAAGTCCTTAAAAGACACAATCTACAGATCACTGGCAATAAGAAAGGCAACGCGTGAACGATGGATACAAAGCAGGTGCTTTCACTCAGGAGTTAATTAAGCAATTAGCATTCCAGCGCGCTCACAGCTGTGTATAAAAACGGGCTGATCCTGGCGCACGTTGTTTTAGCTTCTATGGCTGGAAGGGGGAGAGCTCTGTGACTTTGAAAGAGGTGTTGTGGTTTTTTTTTTTGGGGGGGAGGGAATGTTTGACAGGAGCTTCAGTGACTTAGGCTGCTGAACTGGCTGATGTTTCGTTAGGAACAAGTAGCTTTAAATTATGTTGGCGTTGAGGCCTGAAGGAAGCACGTCAGAAGGCCAGCCTCATAAGGTTGGCTGAGAACTCGCACTCCGCAGTGTAACGTTCATTCACTGTTTCAAGATGCAAGGCAAAAACTGATTAACTCTGAATCAGTTGATGGCAAATATCATGCTAGAACATGAGTGGGTGACTGTCAAAAACAATCCAAGAACTTTTTTTTTTTTTTTTTAGGGAGGGGTGATATTGGTGGGTTTTTCCATTTAATTCTGGCAATATTATTCTTGTTAAAATTGTAGACATGCCAGTCTGTAACTTTATGGGTAAACATTTTCAAAAGTGTTTGAAAAAAAGAAACCTTAATTGTTCCCTGTGCGCTTGCAAAACACTAATATCTGACTAGGTGGGTGGATTATTAGTTCTAGAACAATGACTGGATAACCAGACTCTTCATTTGAGAGTGGGGGAAACTAAAAAAAACTTATTGTACAATGATCAGAAAATGGTGGAAGTGCAGACTCCACTAACAATTTGTCATTTACCCTATTGAATATCAAACTAAGTAATACAAAGGAGAACACAACTACCCCCAATCCTTTAAGTTCCATACATTTACCTGGATTACCTTGTGATAGCATTGCATTTGCAGCCATTTGGTTTCTGTTTTCCCATCAGAGTTACTGGTGGGGTGAGCACGCGCACCTGGGTTGTGTTAATTAAACCAGCCCAGGTGCTTAAAGGTGTGTTCTTCTCCACAGGGCTGGGCCTGGGAGGATGTACCAAGAGTGATTATGTTTGTGGAAAAGACAAAGCAAAAGTAATGTGCCTGGGGGTTATTTCACAAAGCAGGATTACTGAGTTAGCTGGAGTAAAACCCAGAACAGCTCTTTACTTCAATCCCAGTTCCAGATTTGGGACAGTTCCAGGTTTTACTCCCTGTAATCCTGCTTCCTGAAACAGGGCCCTGGGCGACTGAGACGCTGGTCTGCTCAAAAGAAACAAAATGTCTTTGTTTTGTCTTTGTTTCACCTTACCATTTTTTTTTCCCCCTGGAAACACGTGTGGGGGGAATAATGAAGGTGTTTCGTTAATTGTTTTTGTGATTGTTTGTGGGGGCAGAACACACTCCCTCCATCTCTATGTGGTAATAAACTTCCTGCTGAGGACCAGGACTGCCCTGTCCCCCTCCTGCGAGTGTTCACATGGCATGTCCCGGTGAACACCTTCATGGTGAAAAGTCTTAAAAAATAAAAAATAAAAAATACCTATCTAGGTTTGGTTGGGGAGTGAAAGTTTTCTGCCCGGCTAGAATGTAGCCAGGCTATATCTGGCTAAAAGCTGAGCTGTAGCGAAGTTGCTGTTAGCCAAGTCCGTTTTTTGTCAAAAACATCTCGACCTGGATTTCCGCTCTACTCAAAAAGTCTCAATCCTGTCTTTAGCTCGCTAGCGTGACGGTAACCAGTAAAACGGTCGTTAGAAGAGGAGTCGCAGCGGCAGGAATCTAAAGCAGAAATCATAATCACGGGTGTGATGGCACTTGCTGTGGATTCACCCGTGTGAGGGTACTCATCCAAGCCTTAAAGGCATTGCATCTGTATGAAGGATGGATTTTCCATAGTTTTCAGCTATGAAATCCCCAATTAATATGTACTCACACACACACAAAAGCTCCCAGACAGCATACACATATTAATTGAGGAATGTCATTTCTAGTTTATGCAGTGTTTGAGGAATAAACGTTATACTAATTTGTTTCCTCCTTTTGTCTTCTGTGTATTGCGTGAATAATACTTAGACAATTCTATTGACACAATAATAAATGGGACGGGGGGGGGGACGGGGGGGACGGGGAGGAATATGTCACAATCGGTTGTGTATAGCTGTTCCAAACGTTGACAGCAGAATTTATCATTTAAACATCCTGTGCGACGATTCAGAACTGAAGCACGGCATTCGTATTCAAGCCGCCTAGTGACGATTCTGAATTCTCCTTGAGGTTTCACGATGAGTGATTTCTCTTCTGGTCGTGGGTTTGCACACGGCTGCACTGTGGCTTGTGAAGAAGGTCGGGCTTTATCGTTTGCACCATGGGTGAGACATCCTTTGTCATAAACATGCAGTGACTGAATATCTGCACGGGGACACGCAGTACTGCGTCCGCTGAAAGGTTACGTAGCTTCACTGAATTACTGCTCTTGTTGGCAACGACACACGCTAATGTGTTTTGCAGATTCTGTTTCAGCTCACATGTGCTCACTCTGTTGCATCCGACAGCCTGAACCCTGTTGTCGTCGTTGTCAACGCTTACAGAAAAAAGGAAATCACGTGAAATTTGCCTTTTCACATGTGAAAAGAAAATGGGTATCATGAAGTCATGTGCAATGTGCATCTTCACTTGTGAATTACATAATTATGGCCACATATGATTGGATTTTTCATGTCAAAACAAAACATGCGACTTGAAATAAATAGCCTTACCTTTCTGTTTTAAGTGGGATTATTTTTATGGTTCACATGTGTTCTCTTTACATGTTGGGTGTTGACATCTGATTAAAGGGAGCGTAAACAAACAAGTAAATTACATTGAAACCAACACTCCATTGCATTGAATGTCATTTGGATTTATTTCTATGAATCCAGTTTTCCAGTTATTGTTTTGTGTATTGACTACAGTGCTATTCATGGTTTCGGTGGATATTACCGGGATGATAAAAGGTCGTTTTGAAGGGCATTTGTTTTCCACAGTGTGATGTCAGTGTGTAGTAATGAGAAGTTAAGAGGTCTTTCAGGGTAAAGATCGCACATTATGAGCCAAATAACTTTAGCTACGGTCAAGGGGCATAGGACTCAATATAATGGTGTCATACACTCCAAATTGTAACATTGATATTTGTAATATCAGCTGCCTGTTTTGAAAATACATATCTGGGTTCAAAAAATTGCTTTATTGTGATGGTGTTGTAGATTTTCAGTGAATGTTTTTCTGAAACTGCGATTTCATGTCATTTCCTTTTGGGATTTGATTGAATCCATCCTTTATTCAATACCAGAACATTAGTTTCTCTTGTCCTTCTGCTCAAATGAGATCCTTTTCGCTAAAAATGCAAAATGCTAAAAATCAATGTCAAAGTCAAAGATGCTATTTGCAGTTATTGCCTCTACGGCACTCCAAGTCCGTAAATACATTTATTACAAGCGCATTGGGAAAATACATGAATTCAAATTATTTATTCTGACTCGAAATTATTTTCCTTTACATTATTTACCATCGTATGAATCTTTCTGGGCTTTGATTGTTTTTTCACGGCTGTATATTTCATTATTGAGTGTATTCTGGCATCAGGCTCAGCTCCTGCTAAGCAAAGTGGGAAGTCTAAGAATTAAACAAAGTAAACTTTAGCAACGTTTTTGCATATGTTTTTTTCCTTGCTTTGGTTCGCTGTAGATGTTTTTTAGGAGTATTATGTATTTGTGTAAAAATGACGAATGTTACGTATGTGACACAAGGCCATGTGTGCGGTTCACATCACCTGTGTAATCTCCTGTAATCTTATGTATTCTAATATGAATTCTACAATGTCTCAGCTGGAAAGATTATCATCTTGATGATTTTAGATATATTACACTGGTTTCATCTGAATCAATGAAAATTGTCGCTGATAAATACAGTAAGCAGCTGATGTGAAATTATGATTTTTTTAAAAACAAAGTGTCCGTATGATAAAGATAGATGCATGAGAACAAAATTATTATTTAAAAAAAAATTCATTAAATATTTTATCTCAGCACTAGTTAAAATGCCCCTGGCAAATGAATTGTGTTATAACCCAATCGACATCCATTTTGAGTGGAATAGGATCATTAAGTCATTAAGTAGCATGGAAACTAATCTAAAAGATAAACACTCACTTAGTGCATGTAGGAAACCCCTTAAATGTAGACTTGTGTACATACTATGTATTTAGTATAACCTTAAATCTACCAAATCTAAATTAAAAAAGAATAAACTATTTTCAGCAACATTCACAACATTCAAGTCTTATTTTGTATAATTGTATGCTCCAGTTAGTTCAGGTGCCTGCAGGAATATTTTAAAATTTGACCATCATTTAAAAAGTTTTTCAGACGTATTTGGCCCAGGTCTTAAGCCACAGACAGTTAATATTTCCACATCTCAAACAGCCTTACTATCGTTAATCAGAGATCATTTTAAACATTTTGGATTTCCTGCAGTGGTACACCCCTTGCTCTTGGTGCTCTCTGTGACCCACCTACCCCTGAACCCTGACCCCTGACCCCTGACCCCAGACGTGTCATAGCCTTTGCTGTGTTGTCTCTGCTTTCTCCCGCTAACTGTCGTGTTTCCGCAGAACTCTGGGAAGCGTCGCGAAGAGCTCTCAAGCGCCGCCGGCCGTGTGAACCACCGCCCCGCCCCGCCCCGCCCCGCCCCGCCCGCGGCGAGGGCCGCTTTCTGGAGCCGCCACCCCCCCTCTGGCCCCCCCGCCACGCCACTCCAATATTTACCCCGGCACGCCCTACACGGAGCACCCCTGCGACGGCTACCGCCCTCTCCCTGCCCCCAGTACACGTTCCCTAAAAAAACAGTGCGTCTCATACCCTCAAACACGCTCCCTTCATGGAGGTGTACAGTTAGATGAAATGAGATTTATGGAGATCCCTCTAGCCCTCCTCCCTCTCTCTCTCTCTTTCTCTCTCTCTGTCACTCTCGCTCTCTATCTCTCTCTCTCTCTCGCTCCCCCTCCTTCTCTCTCTTTCTCTCTCTCTCCCCCCTCCTTCTCTCTCTCTCTTTCTCTTTCTCTCTACCTCTCCCCCTCCCTCTCTCTCCCTCTCCCTCCCCCTCCCTCTCTCTCTATTTCTCTCTCTCTCTCCACTCTTTACCCCCCCCACCCCTGCCCTTCACCGTGTCGTGTTGATGGTGGACCTTGGTTGGTGGAAGTGTCAGTAGTTCTGTACTGTCTGTGGGCCCTCTGTGGATAATAACGCACTGCACGTGTTTGTGATTATTAGCGCCCCCTAGAGGCACAGATTCCCCCCCGGCACCGTCGTCCCAACCTCCACTTACCGTACTTGATCCAACTTCACCTTCACCTGTAACAACTGAACGTTTGCCTTGTCTTTGTATTTTTTTTCTCTTCTTCTTTTTCTGCTTTATTTTGTATTCTCACGATTGTTGTATTTTTTATTTTTTTTTGCCAAGTGTTTTGTACGACCACACCCTGAGTGTTCACAACGTAGCTCCAAAACCTTCCGCAGTGCTTGTGTTCTCTTTTTTACCACCGATTTGTGTTTTGTATGTTTGTTTGTTTGTTCTTCTTGTCTTTTCTGTTGTTATACCTGTAGAGTATTTTTTTTCTCCACTTGCTCATTCGCTCGTGAGCATATGCGTGATTGAAAGTGTGCTTGTGTAATTACGTGTGACATCCTTTTTTATTTATTCATTTTTGTTGTTGTTGTAGATGTTGTTGGTAGTTTGATTGAAAAAAAAAGGAGCAGTTCCTACGACAGTATCTCCAGTCTTAAATCAAAAGGGCCGTTGTGGGCACAGGCTTTAGTTACAGTCCAGCGCTAAGTGGCCAGCTTGAGCTAATCACTTACACATGGTCTTCAGTCAACTTGACGAGTACAATCAGGTCATCAGAAGCACCAGCACTTCTGGGATAAGACCGGGGAGCCCCTGCCGTGCGATACTGACTCCATGCCAGAACTGGGAGCGCTTGGCAGAGTCCCCATCTCCACCGGCTTCTCTGAATCAAAACATTAAACCTGTAATACAGTAAGAACATTCTCAATCATTGCAAGAAAATGCTGTTTTCTGAATAGCTGTTAAATTAAAAAAAAAAAAAACATGAAACAAAATCATAAAACGAACACCAAAAGGGCTCCAGTTCCAACAGGTACATTAGTTTTCCAGTACTTGATATCATGCTTGGATATTTGTGTAGTTAAAAAAAAAACAATTTATTGTTGGATGGAATCTGTGATTCTTGTTGGATTGGTAAAGTGATATGACAGCTGGCACAGTTCTTTCTTGGCTCCAGGTCATTGGCTGGGCTTCCTGGAGTCTCCTCCAATCAGAAACTGCTTTAGTTTCCTATTAATTTCCCTGATAAAAGGCAAATTCGCCTTAGGTTAGTCTCTCTGAGCCTGACATGGTAGATGTATTTTGTATTTTCTCTAGTGGTGGAGTATTCTATGTTTTTGCAAGCACCCGTGTCACATATTAAAGCGTAGGTGTCTTTGAATGCAGTGTCCAGTTTCAGGGTTTCCAAAGTGGTATCACTCCACTCAGTGACCAGCACAATCATATCCATGCTAAATTTATGCCCATCACCACCATCAGTGTTCAGGAAGCTCATTAGTCAGGAAAGTTCAGTTCTGTTTTCTTTTAACTGCCAGGCTGGTGTGGAAAAAAAAACATTTCATTTCATTCATAATTTCAGCTGAGCATATTTTTTTAGGGACATTCAGTAGAGGTCTTGAGTTCAACTTGAACGGAGAACCAGTTGATGGGGTCACTGCCAATTATGAAACAAGTAAAAATAAAAAAAGAAATTTGCAAATTATGCGTCAAAAGGAAGATTAACATTGTTGTTGCCATGTGGCGATGAATATGTACAGGTATGTACTGAAAATGGAAGTATTTGTGTTTGTGATTAATGTGAAAGACTCATTGTTTGAAATATGATGAACTATGATGAAGGTTGAAAATTTAAGTCTTACAAATTTGAACCTAGAATAGGAAAATAATTGTGAGGAATTATTATTATTTTTATTTTATTGTGCTCACGTTGTTGTCTTGCACTGGTTTGTGTGTTCTAGCATTTCAGTAGGTGTGCCCGGTTGTTTCTGGTTCACAATCCTGAAGAAAAGAAAGTATATTCTGTCTATTACAGTACCTGCTTGAATAAATCACCCGGACACAACTGTGTCACTCGTTTACAATTCATCTTTATTTTAAAATTATTATTATTATTATTATTATTATTATTATTACTACTACTATTTTTATGCTGTAAAACTACTTTGCTTCCCACTGCGATAAGATATTCAGTGTTATGTTTAGTTTCCAAACATGACAGTATTTTTAAAAATCAATTCCATTATTCTGAATGTTGTTTTTACTTGTGATTTCCCATTTTCTGCCATGTGTGTATACTTGCCATTTTACACTTTTTATTTGATATGTGTGTGACCATAGCATTTGTCATATGTGTGCTTTCAAACACATACAGTGTATACATAGTGTATGTATCTGTGATTTTAAGGGGTCATTTGCAGAGGGGAATATCCTTTACTCGTTGTGGAAATGCAAAGTTCTGAGTATGCCCATTTGTTGGTCACTTACGTTTCTGCAGATGAAAGGATTAAGAACACCGTCTTTCGTACGTGAGTTAGTGTGAGCCACACATGTACACATCCATGCTAGTGCACACTGTCTAGTTTAGTAGTACAGGTTGCTGTACCTTTCTTGTAGCTTTCACAATAACAAACTATGAAACACGAAACTGTGAAACAAGAAACAAAACTGTGTTCCATTACGTCCGGTAAAATGACCATGTAACACAATCAAGATATTATATTTATGAATAAACATCTACCTCTTAAAGGATTTTTTTATTTTTTATTCACTGTCTTCAAGATTTATAGTCCCTCCTTTGCTCTTTTATGGCAGATAAGGTACATTTCCGTTCTTTTTTGGGAAAAGGAATTTTTTTAATTTCTTTTTTAAAGAAAAAAAGAAACCAGATCTCCCAGTAGCGTGGGTGTACTGTACCACGGAAACAAGACAATCAGGCAAGTTTTGCTCCTCTGCGTCAAATCTGCAAAACTCTGCCAAACCACAACATATAAATCATGCCAGTTGTGAAGTCTGATAAAGGGAGAAAGTGATTTGTACAATGTAAAAAAAAAAAAGTAGATATTTATGTATTGTTTCCCTTTCACAGCACACCTGCTTCCTTCTCACCTGTACCCCAACCCCCCACCCCACCCCACCCCAACCCTCCCATTTGTCTTGATCAAGTTTAAACGTATCCATCACTGTACATCCCCTGGGCCCATGCTCTGAATTTATAAGACAGCCCAATCAGTGACCCCCCCCCCCCAGTGACACTGTAAATAATGTGGATGTAATGAAGACTCATTAAAATGTTCTCAATAAGGCTACGCTGCTGAGACACCAAGGTCTCTGCGCAATATGACTGCAATGCCCTGCCTAGACAATGAGCTGAATTTCTGTATGCCGCAGTTACCATTTTACAACATATGTAAGTATGTGTCTAACACACACATGCACACACACGCACACACACACACACACAATTGATTAGGTTAGCACAGGGGTAGGCAACCCTGCTCCTGGGGGGCCAGAGAGGTTCCTGGTTTTTCCTCTATCCAAACCCATAGCCTCATAATTGTATTGATTATCAGGTATAATTAATACAGGGGACCATGTGCTGGAGGTTCTCAGCATGTCCCCACTCGCATGGTGAATATTCAGACTCTGACTCTTAATAATCCATCAAGCTCATGAGGTCAAGCTCAGATGAAAAAAAGATAAATAAACGTCACTGGCACTCCAGGACCAGCGTTTTAACTGCGGCCAGAAAAGCATTTTTGCTGTGTGAGAGCAGGAGTCATACACCTTATGCTAGTGTCTATCTTCGCACAGGCAAGATCTCCCTGTAAACCATCGGCACAAAATATTAAAAATAGCATGATAACATTTTAAATGGAAATGTACTTTTCGATTAAATGCAATGTGAACAAGTGGTTCCTATGCAGCACTTCCTTATTTATTGTACAAAACGTTCCCTTAAATTCAGTGATTAACAAACTCATTGACTGTGCATGAAAAAAATAAATTGGATCATCATCAGAATTCTTATGACCTGGAACCTGTTATTGTTTTGCTTCATTGTGGTTTTTCTGTTGTTTTTTTTTTCTTTTTTCCTATTTGTGAAAATAATTGCATTATTGTTGCAACACAATCTGAGCATGATTCAGCTAATCTCAAAATGAACCCAACTAATTCCTCTATAAAGCCATTGCGTTGACCAGGAAGCATAGCTGCTTCATTGTGACACAACTGGATTATGGCAAATTAGAGTTTGTGTGTCTGTGCGCAAGTGCGTGCGTGTGTGTGCATGCATATTTGTGCGAGTGTGTGTGTGTGCTTACATGCACTTGTTTGTATGTGCACGTGCACTGTATATGTATGTATGTGTGTGCATGTTTGATTTACTTATTTACACACTGTTTTTAGTCTTGGAAATTCACTTCTGTTATGTACTCTAGTGGTTTTGATTTACACTTGATCATTACTGAGCCATCCAGAGAGCAGAATAACTGTGGAAGAAAATGTCTGTATCCCTGATGTTATTAAATAATCCAACTTCCATCTGTCATTTGTTTCTCTTTCTTTTTTACCAAAAAAAAAAACATTTTCCACATTTCTATTTTTTCTAGCAAAACTAAGTTAATGTTTTAACATGTTCATGGCAATGATCAGGGAGGGGTGGTCACTTGGAAACAAGGTCGCATATGGGGGGGGGGGCCAAATGGGCCCAGGATATGGGTGTAATTATTTTTAATTGTTTACAAAGTATATTGGGTCCTCCAAATATATTTTGTCCTGGCCCTGAGAATTTATAGCTGTGGCCCTGCAGTAATAATGCATCCATCCATTATCTATACCCACTTATCCTGGACAGGGTTCATCCATTATCTATACCCGCTTATCCTGAGCAGGGTCCATCCATTATCTATACCCGCTTATCCTGGGCAGGGTTCATCCATTATCTATACCCGCTTATCCTGAGCAGGGTCCATCCAGTATCTATACCCGCTTATCCTGGGCAGGGTCCATCCATTATCTATACCCGCTTATCCTGGGCAGGGTCCATCCATTATCTATACCTGCTTATCCTGGGCATGGACCATCCATTATCTATACCCGCTTATCCTGGGCAGGGTCCATCCATTATCTATACCCGCTTATCCTGGGCAGGGTCCATCCATTGTCTATACCCGCTTATCCTCAGCAGGGTCCATCCATTGTCTATACCCGCTTATCCTGGGCAGGGTCACGTGGGGTGCTGGAGCATATCCCAGCACGCATTGGGCGAGAGGCAGGAATACACCCTAGACAGGCCGCCAATCTATGGCAGGGCATGCTCTGAATCCATTAAGACTAAAATAAAGTATAAAAAGTCTAAAATAAATAAAATTACATGTACAATTATATCCAAATGGTATTTGGGATTTGGCAATTAAATAAAATTATATTATTATTCATTGTGCAAAATTCTCATCCAGGACGGTCTAGCCCCTTTTACGAATTTATCGCAATCGTTTGCAAATTCTTTATTACTATGAATTTAGAGTTTAAAAAGGAGAGTGTGTGTTAGCATTAAACTGAATTGAAAACTCTGTCTCCTCTGGCTGAACAGTCTTTGTGTTACTGAGTAAAAGACAATCTAATGATTTGTATAATTGATCTGATAGGGGGAGAAAATAATTCCATTCCAGAATAATCTTCAGATAATTCTCAGGAGAATCGCACTACACCGAATAACTGCACGTGATAATTCACACACACAAAAAAAAAGTTAAAGGGTTTTAATGAACCTCAGATTGCAAGAATGGAAAAGCAGCATCGATGTTGCAATCATTTTTACGAGAAGGCTTTATCTGACATTTTGAAATCGTGAAATATCGATCCGTTTGCCTGAGCCCGTGCGCTCTTCTCAGGAGAAACACGGCTGTCTCACAGATTTAGATACTCTGCAGCCCCCCGTTTTAACGACTGATTACACGTCTGTGTTAAAAAGGTCTGGCCCATTAGTTCCAGGTAGTGGACGCCGGAGGGAAAATGGACGCCCTGTGTCGGCAGAAGAACAGGACGTTCCGGAAAGGCTAGAGTGAGCTCAGGTCTGGTGACTGAGAGGGTCGTAATCTGTGGAGAGCGTCAGTGCCGGTTTCTTTCAGACCGCGGGGAGACGGTCGAGGTTCTGCGGATGTGAGGCCCTGCTCACCTTTAACGGAACCCATCTCTGCTGGAACAAGATACAGCAAGCTGGAGTGAAGACGATAGAAAGAGAGAGAGTGAGATGGGGGTAGAGTGACAGGGGAGTGAGAGAAAGGTTTGCCCGATGCCACACATAAAGGGAAGATTATGAAAACCATATCTCTCTCTGCTCCTTTTATCTCTCCACCACACACACACCTTACCTCACTACTCATCACACACTCATACACATACACACACTCGCTCACTCTCTCTCTCTCACCACACAACACATCAACACGACACACACACTACACATACACACACACACACCACGCTCATCCTCTCTCCACACACACATCACACACACACACACACACCCACATACAGCCACTCCGACCACACACTCTACTCACTCACTCCACACACTTCTCCATCACACACGCTCATTCTCACACACACACACACGCACACACGCACACACACACACACACGCACACACACACACACACACACACACACACACACACACACACAGCTCCCATGCTGTTCAGGCTCCTGACCACCCTTCTGAGGCCTGGCTGACTTCCACAGTTTACGTTCTCATCCAGGGACAGAACTTGCATCTGCTTTTAGCTCCAGGCACCCAGGCTGACTTACACGGCTCACATACAGCTTTACATTCTGTTCGTTTCTGCAGCTGGCTATTTGCCGGAGCAATTCTGGTCAAGTGCCTTTGCGCAAGGGGAACAGCAGCTAGGAATCAAACCTGCAACCCCTGAATTACAATCCCAGGTCCCCGGCCATTATAACCGTGCCGCTACCCCGCTATTATCTCCCCACACAGCGCGCACTCATCACCAGATGCTGCGGGTACTGCTTCAGACTCCAGGCACATACATTACATCCACATGGCAGCAGTACTCTGCAGGTACTGCTTCAGACTCCAGGCACATACATAACATCCACATGGCAACAGTACTCTGCAGAAAAAACTTCCCAAAAGAACAGGCTTCTATGGGCATAAACATCCTCTAACATCCATCCATCCATCCATCCATCCACCCAACCATTCATCCATCTATCCATCATCCATGCATACATCCATCCATACATGCATACATCCATCCCTACATGCATACATTCATCCATCCACCCAACCATTCATCCATCTATCCATCCATCCATGCATACATCCATCCCTACATGCATACATCCATCCATCCATGCATACATCCATCCCTACATGCATACATCCATCCCTACATGCATACATCCATCCATCCATGCATACATCCATCCCTACATGCATACATCCATCCCTACATGCATACATCCATCCATACATGCATACATCCATCCATACATGCATACATCCATCGCTACATGCATACATCCATTCCTACATGCATACATCCATCGCTACATGCATACATCCATCCCTACATGGTCTCACCTGTTTATTCCTGGTCCAGTTCATGGGTAGCATTTTGTTACCCAGCCCAGTGGTTGTCCTGTGGTTATTATTATTATTATTATTATTATTATTATTATACAGTAATGAATATTCAACCAGTCAACAAAAAAATAACGTGTGTTTTCTTTCACTTGTTGAAGCTTATGAACGATTTGAGAGCACATTCGTTTAGCACGTTCGGTATGATGTTCTGAAATCCGTTTTTATTTTAGAGAGAAACACCGGAGACTGCCACACATGTATGACGGGAGGGAATGGCGGAGTCTGCGCGTATTAGAGGGATATAGTGTGGATTTAACAGTTCATGGGGCATTAATTTCAGCTCTAAATTAATGCCAAGGCGATTTCCTTTTCGGTCGTTGACGGTCCAGCGATCTGGCCATCACGTTGTTTTTCTCTCCATCGGGTCCCAAAGTTACTGGAGTGTGTAAAAGATGTTTCCTCGCTGATTGGTAATTTGACAGCGCTGATGAGTCCTCTCCAGTTCAGGAAATGCTGTTTTTTTTAATGCACGGCTGGCTCGCGGCCGCTAACAGCCGCCGGACACTAGCACTAACGGCGGTAATGTCCATCCCGCACTCATAAACATACGCATACAGATGACCCGACAGGAAACGGCTTTGACTTGATTCTCTTTTTTTTTTCTTCTTCTTACGTCTGTATCACCTGTATATGGATCTGACATGTGATTTAAGAAGTGCACATCATTTATCCTTCACCCCCCTCCCCCCCGCATAAGAATATAAATGGCATCTTACAAAGTTTACATAGTTGTTGTTTTTGTTTTTTTTTGTTTGTTTTTTGCGGGGGGGGGGCATAAATTACCACTTGCAGTCGATGGATGCGAAGGTAACTGGGACTGGTAACTGTTTTGTTATGGGGGGTGAGTGTGGAATGATTCAGATGCACAGCACAACTTCACCGTAAACAACTTTGATGGGGTTCATCCACTAAAAATAGAAAAAAATCAGTAAAGCAAACATTTCTTTTTTTGCAGAAGGTATTTAGTGACGAATGCAAGGGTGGCACTAAAGGAACTTGCAGGAGCTTTGGCTAAAAGCGGAGTTTAGCTATTCCCTTAAACTGAATACATTAAGTACACTGTTTGCGAAGTTCAATTTAAGTTTGAAGTCTGCCTCAAACCAGTGTTATTACAGTTATCATGGTAGTTTATATATTTTTTAAAAAGTTCTGTCGTTTCCGTAGGGAAGTACCACTTATAAGGAGCAAATAAAGACTCCCTGAGAGGTGCTAATAGATTGTGTGAAATGCTTGCTTTAACATTCAGGCTGATTAGTGGTGGGCTTAAACAAGTTCCAGTCTGCTGGTGAGATCAGTGCTGAACTTAAAATTGAACTATCTAAGACTTCATTTCATTTTCATTTATTTTATTTATTCCTTCCACAAGTATTAAATTAATCACTATAGTGTTTAATTTAAAACTTGACGCAACTTAAATTCAATTAAGAGTGCAAAGTATGTATATACATATATATATATATGTATATATATATATATATGGTTGCTAATTTCCTAATTATGCAGTGAGATCTGTTGTGAATGCACCATACTTTGGTGAAATGTATACATACAGAGAGGGGGGGGGGGTGGCAGAATTGTACAGACGGATTTGAATAAGGGAGAGACGTCTGGGATGTGATTTGTTGTTGCATCCCATAATTGGCTGGGATTAACCTGTTAAAAGATGGCGTGCTTGCGTGCTTCTGCGTGTCGAGCGGACTGCGGTGTCTGCGTGTGCTTCAGGAGACCGCGGCACGCGAGACAGAGACGCACTCTGGCAAAGAGACGTGAGATCGGACCGAGAGCGTTTATCGATTTCTAGCTTGTCGAGTCAAGGTCTTTACGTTTCTTATTTGTGAAACGGTTCACTTAACTGTCAGTGCCTTCAGAAGCTGTTATATGGGTCGTTTTGACATTTTATGATCGTTAGCACTGGACAGGCCCAGCAGCCAAAGGAACGGCAGCAGCAGCAGTAGCAGCAGCAAAATATCTCACAAAAAAGAAGTCTACAGCCACATTTGGCTGGTAATTTTGATGGCTTTTTTGGTTCTGGGATACCTGCCGGGTAGTTCTGGTGCTGGGATACCTGCAAGCAGAATTCTACCTGCTGCCAAAGACATCTGACAAAAGAACTGGGAATGACTGAAACAGCCAACAATAAATATACAGTAACGAAAATATGTACCCGGGCTCTTCAGAGAGTCTACCCAAAGTGGACACTGGAGAACTCATTTGACTCTGAAGAAGCTCCTAAGTCGAAACGCCAGTCTTATTTAAATACACGTGATTAATTTTGTGTGCATGCTCCAGTTTCTACTTTGGATAGTGTCTCTGGGGTATATATTTTTGCTACATGCACTGCCCCATACTGAGAGTACCTCCTCTCTTTTATTAAGCTTTGACTGTTACACGTGAGAGAGTCTCTATTTCAATAAAAATACTGTATTAACTCACTTCCACGCCCACCAAAACTATGGGTGGGGAGCCAGGGTGTAATCTAGCGTTTAGGGAACCAGCAGTTTTGGGTCTGATTCCCAGGCGGGACATTGCCATCTAATCTGAATCGCCTCAGTAAACATTCAGCTGTGTAAATGCAAGCGAAACAATTCTAAGCCGTGTAAATCCCTCTGGATAAGTGGATCGGCTAAACGGCGACTCTAATTGTTGCCTGAACGGTCTTCTCTAAGAAACACACTTATCATTGAACAAAACCGGTCCTTTGATTGGCGGATACTGTAACAAAGCCCTTAATATGTTCAACCTTTTCATAAAGCAAGCGTAAAACAAGGCACTTGACACAATTGTATAAAAATCTGGCAATTTCTATTTTATTTATCCCACGATTTTGTGTTTCTGACCATTCGCCCTCGTACTCGATTCCGATTCTCGCCTAGCCCCTCTGCTTTGTTTGCTGCATGGTTGGATTTGTTTGACGATTCCCTAGTTCTTGACCTCGACTCTCGTTTTGCCTTAACAAACCTCTTAACCTCCTCATCTAATTATTTACCGTCCATTCTCAATTCCCCCTAAATAGGGGACTGTGTGCATGCACTGTAATAATAACACTGCATTAACAACCCCCCTTCCCTGGCTCATCTCCTTTCTAACGGGGGCGGGGTGGGGGGGGGGGGGAGCTGGAGCTGCTGGAGATCTGACGTCATGGAGACAAAGGCCGGTCGATACATTAGCACGTATAAACCTGGAGACAATCACAGCGTCACGTGTGCTGTCACGTGCGCTGTCACGTGCGCTGTCACGTGCACTGTCACGTGCGCTGTCACGTGCACTGTCACGTGCGCTAGTCAAGATAGCGCCACGGCAACAGCAGTGTTCGGCCATTTTTCTTTTTTCCCGCTTAAATCCGTGATTTAACTCGACTGGCCCCCCCCCGGTCTGGGGCGCTCTATCGATCGGTTCGTAAGTCTGTTTCTAAAAGCTGACAACTGGAGGCGTACTTAGAAAAATATTTATATTATTATTTTATTTATTTTATTTTTTTTATTGATCAATTCCACAAGAGAGCCCCTTGCCCTTGAAATCTTCAGGATTCTCATGGGCCTGTCAGAATTCAGTATTGACTGAAGAATTTTGACCGATAACAGCCTTAAGTTTCGCCTTCAGTGGCCCACAGTCACGTGAATTATTATCATTCAGCAGTGCCAATGATGTTAAATGCAGGAGTATGAAATTTAATGAGGTCATATATCCATCATCTATACTCGCTTATCCTGGGCAGGATCGCTCGGGGGAGCTGGAGCTGGAGTTTAATTGAAGAAAAAAATATATATATATATATGTGCGAGGTCACATTCACAATTAAATGATGTATTTTTTATTTATTCAATGCTATTTTCTCACAATTTTCAACCATTTTACATTTTTCAAATCCCCTCCTGTCAGTTTGGGGCCGGCGTGTACAGTACTCCCCTCTGAAACGTGAGACAAGCAGCCAGAGCTTCTTTTCATTCACCAGCCCCCCCAGTCAAAGCTCACACGGAGTCTGTGGAGAAAACGTTTCACATTTTAGGCGTTTAGCAAAACGTTCCCGTCCAGAGCAACGCAGACAGTTTACGTCTTTTACATGCAGCTGGATATTTCACTGGAAACCCATTCAGGCTAAACGACGCACTCAAGGGTACGATGAAGCACTCGCCTAAACGAAGTAACAGGGGCAACGTCATGGCCAGGGTGGGGTGCGGGTGGGGGTTGACGCAGGAGCAATCACGGACTGGGGTGGAGGAGGGGATTGTCGCGATCAGCAGGACGGAACTGGCATCAGAACAATAGCATCGAAAAACCTATTTGCACCCTGTGAATAGCGCACAATTAAAATGTCTTTCTAACAGATAAAAACACATCTAAAACCTGAATTGTCTGGCCCATCCACGATTGTGGGCCTAAAAGATCACGTAGACCCTGCTCCTACTAGGACATTTGGGCCTGGCACCCACAGCCCAACTGGGGTTGCTTGGCAATGTCAGCACTGGTACTGCCAGGATTACATGACATTCTTTAAACATGACATTTTTTGTGGCACATTTATCTATCCATTCATCCATTATCTAACCCGCTTATCCTGGTCCGGGTCACAGGGTGTGTGTGTGCTGGAGCCTATACCAGCATGCGTTGGGTGAGAGGCAGGAAAACACCCAAGACAGGCCGCCAATATCGCAGGGCACACATACCATTCACTCACACACTCATACCTATGGGCAATTTAGAGTCTCCAGTTAGCCTAACCTGCATGTCTTCGGACTGTGGGAGGAAACCAGAGTACCTGGAGGAAACCCACATGGACACGGGGAGAACATGCAAACTCCTCACAGAAAGCCCCAGGCCGAGATTCGAACCCACAACCTTTGTGGCGCATCCCTCCCATTTGTATATTTCATCTAATGTATTTCGCCCTTTAAATGTTTTCGATCTCAAAATGCTTTTGGTCTGCAGGCTGTGTTCATGCAGTCATTCTTGCCACATCCGCATTTTTAATAAATAAATTAGGTTTTTTTTTTGATGTTTAATGAATTCTGCATGAAGTCTAGACGGGTTGAGGGGCCTTGTCACACCAAATAATGTTTACATTCTGGGAAAGACAAAGATTACTGTTTATTATTTTTTGTTTGTTTTTGTTCATTTTTTCCAGTAAACTCACAGCACACATTCAATATTCATGGATGTTTAAATCTCATTTTCCCGGGTTGAGTCTATCTTATTCTTCGCATATATAATGTGCTATCGTACTATATACTGAAACCTTTCCCCCCCTCCCTGTATCTGACACTGTTACCCAAATGGGAGCCCACTCCCACCCAATTAAACTGTGACTGAAGAGAGATGGTAGAGTTTATTAGCCCTGAATTAGCCACGCTTATTTTCCCCAGCATGCATTACCCTTGAGAGATCAAAAGTCGTTCATGGGTCAAGGAAAAAAAAACAATTTGATTATTAAAATTGATTTAATGTTACACCAATCACGGAGTTCATCATCAGTTCTGTTTTTTTTTTATCGCATGGCCATCTTGTTGGAGGATCTTCGCTCAACGTTGTCCTCCCCCCCCATCAGGATATCCAGGCAGTGGGATCTACACACGCCACAGCGCATGCACGGGGAGCACTGCGGATGTATATGCCGCTCCGTGACTTCTACTTTGAACCTTCCCATAATGCAGTGCACCGGAGCATGACGGATGCAGCCAGGCGTCTCATTGGTTCGTTTCTGCGCCTGCATTTACGGGAAACTCACAAAGAGTTCATTAGTTTGATCCGCTGTAGGTTTTATGTGCTGTGGCTTCTCGTATTAGTCAATATCAGGTCCAGGCTTTTGCAAGCATAATCCTTTATTGTAAATAATCGCAAACACCTAGAGGACCCAGAGGTGGGAAGTTCAGAGTATATTGTATTTTTTTTACAATCTCTATAGCAGGTGGTTCTTCAGCTTCATCTGTTTGATTTACTGTAGGTCTTAAAATTTAATACAGACATGGGATAGGATTACTATAATACTGAAAATGTCAGATAAATAACTCATAAGTAAATAAACAACATACATCAACAGTACAGTGTTATGTTTGGTCTTTCCAGACACTCATAAATAAAGGGGAGTCATCACAAGGAAATTCTCCAAAAGAAAACAAGCGATACAGTAAAAGTATATCAAACAAAATTCATAGTTAAGAAAAACTTTAAGAAATGGTAAGAAAACCCCTGAAAGTTCAAACTGAAACAATGACCAAGATTGACTCTGTCCCCCTGAAAAAAAAGGACTGGAAAGGTTTCATGTGTGTTCAGGCATTTTGCTATAGACAACTGACAGAAAGCAATAGTGTTTCTTAACCCTTTAAGGTGCAAGATCACAAATATGCGATTAGAATGTTGTTCACTGAACCTTCAAATGCTGATGTCACAGTCACTGCTGCTAAACTGAAAGCAGTGAAGTTCTAGAAGACAGACGTTTTTAAAATTTTTGAAAAAACACAGTTCAGAAAAAAAAAAACAATGTTCAGAGGGTTCCAAGGGACTGCAGTCAAAGTCAGACACAAGAGTGGTAACCAACTGTAACTGACTTTTCCACCGCCTTGAAAGAAAACGAAAAAGACCTAGGATGAAAGCAGAAAGAGTGTTAAAACCCGAACGTGATTGAGGAAGTGATCTGTGCACCGCTAACAACAACGGGAGATCCTGGAGAAGGGGAGTCATTTTTACAGAGCTGTATAATTTCAAAGCCGGCACTTAGAGCCAGGCAATCAGTTGCACTGCACTTCTGGCATTTAAGGCGTGGGCTTCAATACCTGGGGTAGGAAACCCTTAACTGAGGAGGTTAGCATGTCATGGGGGGGGGGGGGGGGCAGGGGAGGGGGTGGTCATTAAAAAAAAAAAAATTCTCATTTTCAGTTGACCTGTAAATTGCAAAATAAATAATTTAGCATTTTTTTTATCTTCTTCATTACAATTTGCATTTAAATATTAATGGGGATCTGAATGAGGTTCAATGAGACTCTAATCAGGGCGATATTGTTCAATTCAATCACAGGAGGCTCGGGCACCTGAGACTCCCGGACAAAATCCCAAAGTGCTCCACTCCGTCACCCTCATTAATTCTGTTTTGTTATTTTTTTTATTTGAGAAGATACCAGGTGACTGAGAATCCCTTCAGTTTTCAGATATTTAACTCGTAGTTTTCTGAGCAAAAATGCCCATTTTTTTGAAGCCACCTTTGGGGAATTTGACCATTACACCAAGGGGAATAAATTCTTAGGACAGCGCCACATAGTGTCACATTTTGACCCTCTATAAAAAACAAAAAGAAAAAAAAAAAGGTTGAAGAGAACTTACAGCTCACCCGCTGTCATTAAAAGCAAATGGAAAAAGAAAACTCTGTTCTGGCCAAAAAGTAAACACATGACCCAAAGACCATCTATTTCCACATTAGACCAGATCCCACAAAAACCCCTGGCTCGTCGCCAAGGAATTTTCCGGAATGGGGCTTTTACGTCTCTCAAGCCTAAAGTCCCTCTCTTTGACTCTAAGCCAGTGGTCTCCAGCCCTGGTCCTGGAGAGCTACAGGGTCTGCTGGTTTTTGTTTTCACCTTAAAATCGGCACCCAGTTGAGACCCAAGACACCAGGCGTGTTGAGTTATTTAGCGACTGACTTGTGAGCTGCGGGATTTATTTTTGGGGGAAAAACAAACAAACAAACAAACAAACAAATGAAGAAAGAAAAATAGACAAATAACAATCATTGGATTTCATGAAGAGGTTTATTGAACAACCTTTGTTTTGTTCAGAGAGTCTATTCCAGAGTTAAATGCAACACAAGAAGAAAAACGAAGCTGAATGGTAGTAGCACGAGCAGAGGACAACACCTGTACAGAATCCCACTGCCATTATGGCGATGCAGGTATTGAATACTGAATCAACAGTTACAGTTACAGACAATGAAGGTGGCACACACTACTGTATGCAACAGAAGTGAGGAAGTACATCACTTCGGCAGAAATCCATTATCCATTATGGTTACATTCATTATCGATGAGAGGAAGGAGCAGGCCATTTTAGGGCTGACGCTCAGCTAATGACTGCTCATGCAGCTCAGTATAAAACTGCAGAGGGCACAGATCAGGGTCACTGTGTTTGTGTCTGCGCTGGTGGATTGGCCTTTTCAGTTCAGTTCTCTCTCTCTCTTGCTCTCTCTTGCTCTCTCTCACTCTCGCTCTCTGTCTCTCTCCCTTCTCTCTTTCTTTCTCTATTCTATTGATGCATCCATTCATGTTTTCGTTTTCCAGGCACGCATCCCATAGAAATCTCTCTGTAACAAACATGGCCTTTTAATTAAGAAGTAGGGGTCCTGCTGCATTTTCAAAATAGATAAAATAGCTCACCCTTTGAGTGTGAAAGATAAAAATGAGTCAAATTGAATGCGCAAACTAGAATGGACTTTTTCGGCTTGGGGATTCATGGAAAAGAGTTCCATTGTTGCCAAGGCAATTGGGTAACAAAAGCTAAAAAATAAAAATAAAAAGAATTTTTTTAAAAGTGCACAAATATACTAACGAATTCACTCAACACTAATTGAATGGAACTAAGTTAATCAGAGTTACTGGTGAGTGATTAACAAAGGTGTGATGTCAGTCAATACACCCAAAATAAATTCTTTTCTTTTTTTTAAATTTTGCATAATTTTGTGGGATTGATTAAAGAATTGATTGAAGTGGCCAGTCTTCGTCAAAGCTCACCATTTCGGTCTTGTCAAGAGTCCTGTATGTCTGGGTCTCGGTATCGATATTGTTTAGTCAAGAACGTCTGCCGTCAGCTTGGTTAATGGAGCGAGTCGATAAATACACGATGCAATCAACATGCACAGAAATGAAATGTAAAGAAAAGCACTCTGCACTTCATTAGTTAAGAACCTTAAGAAGTGATGAGTGTCATAAACAATATAAGGGGGGAGGCACCATAGTATTTGGACTGAATGGGCCTCATTCACAAACCCTGCGTACGATCACATTTGAGCGTAGACTGTATGTAAGAACATTTCCGGGAACATTTTGGCATTCATTTGTTTCTTATATCTGCACTTTTTCTTGGATGTTTCCTTATGCAAATCACATGAACAGGATTGTGCATTAAATTTACAAACGGTTTGCACATATTGTCTCGTATACCTGGAATATGCACAAAAGCAAAGGTCTGCATATGTGTCATGAATCCCATATTGGTTTTTCATGAGAACATTTTTAAGAACAAAAGTCAGAATAATTCAAGAAAAGTTCTGTGAATGAAGCCCAATGTCTCAGGTTCTCTCTCCTATGCATGTTACTACGTTGACGACACTGCATGTTTACGGGCGTCCATTTTGTCCACCTCTGTCCACCATATCCTCTGTCTGCCTCTCCCTAACCACTGCTGTGCTCTCTAATGTGTTGCTTTCTGTTGTCAAACTTCCTGGACATACTTTTCAGCTGAAGTAAGGAAAAACACTAGAATTTTATTCTATTTTATTTTTCCCTGTGGCCCTTTCGCAGAGAATCCCAAATTTAATTTGTCATCTTTGAGACGCTCTGCTCCTCCTCGTGATGAAGAGAAGGTTCTTGGAGCAGAATCTGTGACTCTTCATTTACCTTAAGAAGCGATTGCATGTCTCCAGATTTACTGGACACCTTTGTTCCCCCGAGTGTCGAAGGCTGATGTTTAATTATTCAGTATCTGTGGGGAGGGACTTTGCTTATTTTAACAAACTGAGATATAGGATTAGTTACCCATCATTTTATGTGGTTTAAATTCCTATAGTCCGCAATGGTATAGATTGAGCGAGTTGTATATCGGGTTCTATCAATATATGGTGTTATCAATTATTGCATATACAGGCCACAGATGAACATCCAGCTAGCATCTCAGTAATAATGTTTTGTTTTGTTTTTGTTTTTTGTTTTTTGCGGGGGTGGTGTGTGTGTGTGTGTGGGGGCTTGTAGGTCAGAGTATGGGGCACACAATGCTTGACATCGCTCATCAAAATCATCATCAAAACCTTACCGTGCATTTTTAACTGATGCATATTTCCATTTTAAATTCTATGGGCACCATATAATTTAATGGGTGTTTTGCTGTGGGAATGCTGCTCTGTCAGTCAAGGTCAGGCGGTACACGCAGCTTTGCTTTGGTAATTAGGCATGGCAAACGGGAGCCGCTCGGCGGCTGGCTAGGAGGCTAATTCATCTCCGAGACGTCCGATTGTTAACAAAACCTGCTGGAAATTGAAGTCAAGTTTGTTTGGAACAAAGGCACCAATTAACAGCGATCCATCTTTCCCGTGACCTTGATTAATACCTTTTAAATTCCGAGAAACGGTTCAGGTGAACGAACGCCGCCCGGGCTCAGCGAGTGCAGAGCGAGCCTCGCGTTCCATTATTCATTTTCCGTGTGATGCAGATCATAACAATGCTTATTATTATGTTCACTGCGAAGTTTTTAGCTACAGATCCGGCGCGCGTGGGGACGCATTCAGTCTGAAACAATCCAATTACCGTTGCATTCAAAGCGTCGCTTCTCTCAAATGGAATCAAATTGCCATTTCCCTGATTTCTATAAGGTTGCGTTAATAATAAAATGCTATCAATTTGATGCATGTCTGAGATGTGGAGCGCCTCCACAAGTAACTAGGGTATATACATGAGTAAGATAAATCAGTGGGATTAAACGGCAATGTATTATCCAATAAAACAGCGCTTGCAGTTATCTAATATTCACTCACAGGAAGCTGATTGTAAATGTAAGCTAGTTGGACAATCTTAGAGACACAGCTGGGAAAGCACTAGGGTTCAAACTGAGCAGGAGAAAACTGCAAAATTACCTGAGGAGTAACTCATAAATAACATTTTTTTTTAATGGTTCTTCATCTTCTCACTAATGCTTCACACTTCCTTTTGTTGAATAGTGTTTCATGTGGAGTGAAATTACTGGTATTCGAGTAGAGCAGGAAGACGTGAAGAAGTGAAGTAGAACTGAAGTGGATTGGCATTTGGAAAAAGAAGAAATAAAAACACGTTATTTGCTGTCTGTTTTCCAGAGATTGCGCAAGGTGTTTCAAGAGAAGCTTCAAGAACAAATGAAATGTGCCATGAATTCATTTATGAGCAACAACAACTGCCGTTGTCATTTCTGTCACTGTATATTAAACTTAAATGATATCAGGGAAAAATGTTGCAATTGTTAATGCAATTATGTACATACGTAATGTAATAATTTGTTGTAATTATATTTATTTATGAAAAGAGTATGTGACTTAAATGACAAAGTGCAAACTAGGTAACCAGGTTGTGCTGTTTGAGTGCAGTAATTCATCTTTTGATTGTTAAAATGAATTAACATGCATTGGTTTCTTCGTGCACTACATTCATATCAATATGTCCAATCCAATAATGGATTTAGATATTGACTGTAGATAATGATACACAATAAAATCATGCTTAGGAAACGGCAATAAAGAGAAGATGACAAACTGCTCACAAATCAGTTACGATGCATGAATATTTGATGCAGGAGGTCATTCTGTATATTGGTACTCTGCGTACACCTCCGAGGATGTTTGGAATGTGAAAATAATAGCTCAGTGTAATGTTACAGATTTGAAAAGAACACAACCTGCAGGCACAGAACCGTTCACACGAAGCAGGACATTAAGGGGGACTTTGAAGCGTGACACTCCCATGAAAGGCTGTTCAACCGCAGTGAATAATGGGAGAGCTTTCAGGCCAAGCGATACAACTGTCCGAATCTCTCCACGTTAGGAGTGTAAAACCATTACATTACAGGCTTTTAGCACGAGCTCTTATCCAGAGTGTCTTACAGAACTTTTTAACTTAGCATTCACATTGCATCCATTTATACAGCTGGATATATACTAATTAGCTCTTATGCACTGGCATTGATTCACGCACGAGACCATACAATAACACAGGAACACCGATCCTCTGTGACTCAAGGAGAGACTCGGTTTCAGAATAGATTCAATTAGACAATTACACACTGACAGGTAAAATCAGTAGGGTTAAGCTAGCGACCTCTGGGTCGCCGGAACTAGACTATACTTGTGAAAAATGAAGAGTTCAGAGTGACAGAGAATGCGAATAAATCTGAATTGGAATTGGAATAAGAGAAAATAAAAATAATTTATTTTGTGAGAACGTGATTTCAACAACTTTCATTGATCCAGAGATTGGCCGTAGCAAAAACCAGCGAAAGGAATTATGGGTCTGCATTACTGAGTTTTAAAAGCACTGCCCCACACACTCAAATTTAGCCCTCCAGGCCAGTATTGAATTCAGTTCAGTTTTATTTCTGTGGTGCGTTTTACAGCAACACTGTTACAGGCCCGTTAAAGAAACAGGAAATGGGAAAAATTAGGCCAGATTAAGCCTGAACACATAAAAATCCAACAAGTAAGGTAAAAAAAATAAAAAAACTCTCCAGTGGGAAGATAAGTACTCAAATAGTGCCTATAAAATAACTCCTCAGTGGGAAGAAATCTCAAGAGGAACCTCATCTTCTGAATATATAGTTAAAGGTAATGGAAAGGTAATGGTGATCCTCCTAGAGCGAACAGACCGAGTGGGAGGGCAGGCTATAGCCTGAAGTGTTAAACTAGCTGGTGAAATAGAACATCCGAGCAAAAGGCAGTGTATTAATATGCAGATCCTGAGGAACGTGGTATTAAATTTAGGCCTCCAGGTTGCAGGGTCACATGGGTTTGATCCAGGAGGGTGTCAGGGCTGGATTTACCTTTGACCTCAGGGACGGGGGAAAGGGGTAGATGCTCTGGGGAAGCACTGACCAAATACCAAAAATACATGTGTGTGTGTGTGTGTGTGTGTGTAAATATATGTAAATCAATGCTTCTACATTGGAAACATTTTCAAAACATATTCAACATCCAGAAACTGCATAGCATACGTGAAATTATTATCCATGTCCAAAAGGTTAATCTATTTATTTATTTTATTTTTTAAATATCTTTTGCAAGCTGTAATTTCATGTGCTTTGATAAATATTAACAATGTCCCTCAGTATCTAGGAGCTGAAGTACACATCTGTTACTTTCATGTCAAATCCGTTATTTAAACACATGAGCGTACTCTGCGCACGAACGCTGCCTGTTGCTACTGACTGACTGTTTTGTGTGTGTGTGTGTGTGTGTGTGTGTGCGTCAGCGCTTTCTGGTTTATAATTTTTTCATTTGAGTGTGATTATGACGATGTTTTTAATATTGTCTCCTTTGATTACCCTCGAGCCCAACCGCCGTTTATTCCCCACAGACGTGACATCGGAATGAAAGGCGGTAATTAACTCCGTTTTGTTTAGTTTCTCCACCAGAGCGGCTTCCCCAAGAACGTTCGAATCCCGACGGGATAACCGAACGCTTTGCAAACTAATTATTCTGATTTAAATGCACTTTCATGCTGGGGTTTTTTGGAGCATATGCAATTTCATGTACAGCTCAGCAGTTCTTTCGGTTAATGAGAAGTGGTCTGGAGTGAATCTACAGCAGACAGACTCGAGAATAAATGGAACGCGGAATTGTTCTTGCTCATTTTTTTTCTCTAATCCACACTGGCTAAACGAGAGCATGTTGAATAAGTTTGGCAAGCCGCTTATACAGTCAGTCATTTGTTCAGTCGTTTTCCGCTGGAATAGCTTGCATAATGTGTGCAGATCAATCTGGATCTATCGCAAAATGGGGTTCTTGGACTAAACTTGATCGTGATGGACTAGCACTTGGAGCCAATCAAGGGGAAGGGGTGTGTGGGGAGGGGGGGGGGGGGTGTTGGAGAATTAGTCTGAGACAATAATGAGTTTTAACAATGCAATCCTTCTAAAAAAGCAAAGCCCATTTCCACTAGCGTGACATTAAGAGAAGATCTAGTTAAACTAGCTAATCAGGGTTTTATAACCAGAGCCATAACTCAGAGACCATTCATTGGTGAGACTGGCTACTGGAGCCTTTCTCAAACGCTCAGTTCCCCAGTCATCGCTCAAGGAACTGCCTGTAGAAGTTCCACACATCGGAAAATAAGTGTTGATGTAATGCAGGAATACCCACTGTTCCATTGTGCTGTTGAAGTAGGCTGACTGACTGTAGAGAGACATGGCTAACATACACAAATACCACACAAACACACACATGCACACACATAAATTTGTATTCTGTTCATATGTTTATTGTTTGTTGTACACGTCCTGTGCTGCTCTGTGTGTGTGTGTGTGTGTGTGTCTTCTGCGTGTTTGTTCTTCTGTGTGTGTGTGTGTGTGTGTGTGTGTTTACTTGATTTGGTCAATTTTATTTGTTTGATTTAAACAATTAAACTTGTTTAAGTTTAATTTCAAAGAACACCTTTATTGTATTAAGTCTGTTCAGTTGCATTCATACATCATTATTATTTATGCTTATTATCTTCAATTTTTTGCCTTTGATTTTATGTGTCCTCTCTGTATTTATAAAGCTGAAAATTACAGACAAGTAACTTCCTTTACATTTGTGAGGCAGTGCCTGGTTTTGGTATCAATCTTGCAACCCCTGGGACACAAACACTATTTCTACAGTATGTGACACAGCCACAAAGCCTTGATTAATCACCATAAATGAAAACTCAATAATAAAAAAATAATAAAACGATAATTTAAAACATTTCAAGTTCTAAAAAAAGAAAGATTATTATTGTGACTTTCTACTCCATCACTGACAGGGAAAAAATTAATCTTCATATTTATCTACCCTGTCAAAAAAGGAAATAAAAACCAAATAGGGCTAATAATATGTCTTAGGCTCAGCTTCCCCAGTCGAATCAGAGACAGACGGGTCTATAAGGAGTCATAGCTGATTTAATTGGCAAAAAAAAAGAGAAAAGTTTTCTCCCACCGGTGGAGCTGCTCAGGGGCCAACAATAGAGGATTGTGGCTGTACTGGGCAGCTCCCAGGTGTGAACGTGTGTGAGGCTCTGTGGAAGCTAGGGAAATAGTTACTTTAAAATAAAAAATAAATCTAACCACTCAAATATTAATAAAACATTAACAATAATAAAAGATAGGCTACGATGGTGAAGGCTGGTTCATAAGCTGAGACACTTCGGCGTATCAACGTTGTAGGCATTCAAGTGTCGCGCGTTAGTTTGACGAAACACTTTTTAGCGATAGTGAGATGCACAGAGGACGCGGGGAACTCTGATCAGAGACACACGATGCCTGCCGCACTGGAGCCCGTCTAACACAAGCAAAGTGCGTTTTTTTTGAAAACCTTTAAACTCGCCTAATTAAAGTATTTACATATGAAGCTACTGTTGTTATTGGTTACATTGAAGTGCCGATTGTTTATTAAAAGACGATCTTAAAAATAGCACAATTACGACCTAAGTACATATTCTCTTGAACAACAAAATCATGTAAGCCCATGCAAGCCATCTTACCAGTTTTTTAGTTGAATGTATTTATTTAATTATTGCAGCAGTTTAACGTGATTCATTTATCACATTAAATCTTTTATCCTGTTAGTAACATTCTATGATTTGTTTTCCTTCCTGGCCTTATTTACACCTCGCCATTTTAATATATAAAGGGTTCTGCAAAGAATAGTTTGAAAATAACTGATGATATTTCGTCATTCACCTGTGGTCACACACGGAGATAATGGTGTTTGGCCACCACTGAGTTCCCACAATGGAATTTCACATTATCAAAAAACAAATTTGCGCAGATGAACACACAGTCAGTTATGATTCATTTTTTTATGTGCCAATTTTAAAACTTCCCCGTATTTGCCAAAGCAAGTGTCCACTCTACAACAAATACAACAATTATGGATGGAGGTTTGTTTTCTTACTGATTTGAAAGGAACCCTATTATATAAAACCTCTCTAGGCTGGCGTAAGGTAATATTTGTGTGTAATTTATTGTAGCACCAATGCAAACTAGGTATATTTCAATAAATTACCTGCAATTTACTGACTCCCGTTGAGAGGTCTAACATTGTTTGGAATCATGGCGGGGCGCCGCCAGAGGACGGGTTGGAGCTCGTAGCGAGCGATAAGCTCTCTTTATTTAATACTGCACTATTATTTGTGCTCTGTGGAATCTACACATCGTTAAAATAGATCATTTTCTTTACCCAAAGTAAACCGGCCGCAATTCAGCGACGCATTTAATAGCGACTGTTTTGCTTTGTAATCTGACACAGGTCCAGCTTTGGCACAGGCTTGAATTGCTCCAACTCTGGCGACCGAAACAAATTTTATTTTGACAAACACTTTTAACCGCTTGATTTATGAGTCATTAAGCAACCGATTTTCAAATGATGAGCACAATTTGCATGTCATCCTAGCTATGAATGACAATATGATATTTTTTTCATCATCTTTGGTTTCAAGTGATCATCAAGCTCATCTACTGTTTCCCCAGATATTTTATATTTACCACACAACATAGGCTGTATCATAATGATTCAAGACCATTTTAAGGTTGAGGCATTCATCTGTATTCATCAGCATGCAACCAATGGTTCAGTTCAGTGATTAATACTAATGACACACAGTGCTGGACACTCAGTAGTTTGTGGGTGAATGAGAACCAGAGAAAGCCTATTTTCCATTATTCATCATGCACTTGCTATTAAGCCTCTTATGTACTTGCATGCCTGGACTTGTGGGAGGGGGGGGGGAAGACATACAGTACAGGTCAACAACAAAACACAAAATTACAAACACACTCCTATGGAGCGAAGCCCACTCACAGCCACTCGCTCGTCGTGACCCTGCTGGCACCTTTTAATAACCGCTAATTGCAGTAATTATCAATCCGGAGCGCGTCGCTCGTTAAATAAGGTTTTGGAAGCCGTGGCGGTTTGGCGGAACATTAGGCAGCCCGCAGTGTGGGCCAGACCGAGACAGCGAGGCCAGCTTTTCCACCCGGCTGCCTTCGGGCCCGTTCTTTCAACCGACAGGCTGCGGAGCGGCGTTTTGTGAGGCTTACCTGTTTCTTTTTAATTCCGTTTACCTGTTCACACTTCTGTCCGACCGGCACGGCGATGACACTGCAGCTGCCTCTCCAGGCCCGGGACTGGAGATCACTGTGACTGTATATTTAGTGTAGGTTCAGCTGGCAAAGCCCTGTGGGTTTGAGTGATATTACCAGCCATTTAGCAGGACAGTCTGATTCAGAATGACTTCCTTCTGTTTGACTGTTTTCCTCTCAAACTCTACAGGACCTTGGACAGCGGCAGCCTAGTATAGACACACGCACACTCTCTCTCTCTCTCTCTCACACACTGTCTCTCTCTCTCTCACACACACACACAAGAACACTCTCTTTCCCACACACACACACGTACTCTCTCTCTCTCTCATACACACTGTCTCTCTCTCTCACACACACACACACACACACACACACAAGAACACTCTCTCACACACACACTCTCTCTCTCTCTCTCTCTCTCTCTCACTCACTCTCTCTCTCACACACACACACAAGAACACTCTCTTTCTCACACACACACACACTCTCTCTCACACACACACAAACAATCTCTTTCTCTCTCTCTCACACACACACACTCACATACACACACGGACACGTACATACACACACTCTCTTTCTCTCTCTCACACACACACACTCACATACACACACGCACACACACACACACACACTCTCTTTCTCTCTCTCACACACACACACTCACACACACACATACACACACATACCCAAGGGTGATTGGTAATCAGTACAGGTGTTGCTCATTGGTAATCATCCCAGCTGTTGCTCATTACCTTCTCCAGACCTTCTATAATGGTTCAGTTTAGTTTCACCCATGCTGAGAACTGAATGTAGCAACTCTCATTTTCCCAGACGTGAACCTGCGTGTGGATATATGGTATTTATTGGGGGTTGAGGGTGGTTGGTTGCTTCATTTTAATTCGTTTTTGCAGCATGCTGAACACGTTTAACACGTTCAGTTTTGTTTCCCTGTTGCAGTTTTTAGGCCTCAACCTCCGTTTATAGTAATACAAAAGAGCCACGGGCAAATTTAGATTATTGTGCATGCTCTTTCCCAACTGCATCCCTGTGTGGCAATCCCAGCCATATCATAAGGAACCTCTTGTTATTAATGTTTTAAAGGTTTAAAGTGCCAGACATTGTTGTGAATGCAGCCAATACCCACAGTTCTTTAGTGTATAAACAACCAACGCGTTGACCAAGTCCAAGAGAAAATAAGTAAATATGGTTGTGTTTGCACCAGGGTTTTTGAATTCAGGAGATACTTTTTAAAGATCCAATTGTGGGTTTTTCAAGATCAGATCAATGTTGCATATAATATATTTTGTCTGCTATGGGAACTTGAAGATCAGGTGTCACAGTCTTATGGAAATTAAATCAACAGCTCTGCCAATGCTTTGACCCGCGGATGCTAACTTTTGCATAGCATTATTATTCGCAGGTCCCTGCAGATGGACTGAAAGCTGTGCCTACAAAGTTCAGTCATTCATGACTCACAAGCTTGAGGAGGGACATATCTTACCTTTAAACCTTCTCTCGACCTGGTTTAATTTGTTTTGCTTGATTAAGTGTACCAATTAACTGACTGATCTACACCAAATTGCGAGTAAATCCTTTTCTCGGGTTGTGTCTGATGTGATGCCATCCTCTTTCAGCACTTTAGAGTGTTGAAATGATAAGGAGAAAAACAACTTAATCGATAAAAAGACTCTTAAGACCCTAACTGAATCACCCAGTAATTGAGCATTATATCAGCCCTCTGACTACTCTGAAAACATGCAGATTAATTGATCGTTACCTTGTCAACGTACCCCGATTGCGGGTACGGAATCTGAAAGGAAATCCATCCTAATTAAATTAATTCTTAAGTTGTGTGTGTGTGTGTGTGTGTGTACACGCATTTGACCGTGTATTGCACCATTAATGCAATTTCCTCATCAGGCTAGCTCAGCTCTTTCGGTTTACGTCATTTTACTTATTTCAAAGTAAATCATAAAAAAAAAAAAACTACAAATACAGTTTTTTTTTACTGCCATTTTGTCAAATTGGGAAGACAGGCATTCCAACCGCCAGATTCTTGATTGGCATTGAATGCGCCATACCTACACATCGCAGAATTGGAAACGGTTTTTTTCCCAAGTTACCCACAGAAATGCCGGTGATGACCATAGACCCTCACTCTTCACAAACACCAACATGCACCATGTGACCTTGTGAACGGCGGTCAGAGGCACTGAAACGGGCGAACGATAAGAGGAAATGGCGGCGGTCCCGGTGGATTCCTTTCCGGCATAATAACGGTCCTAATACAAGTGGGACATTCCTCCTTCCTGATATCATTTTTATCTTTTCCAGCGAGTAATCCATTTCCAGAAATAGTAGCATCGTTTGACCGGGGACTTGTATCTCATTACCTTCATCTCCCACCCCCCACAGGGCCAGGCCTCTGTTCTGCTTCCTTGCACTATTAGGTCAATGCTACTGTCAGTTCTCGCTCCCAATGGAGGAATGAGCGTCCCACTGCACGTGTTCAGAACAGCAGAAACCCCGCCCATCTTCTGCCACAGACTGAAGACCCGTCTCTTCAGACTGCACCACAGCTTCCCTGACCCCCTTTAACTCTCCTGCTTCTCTCTTCTTGAACATTATTTTATGCTAATTATGTAATGCAGTCGGTACGACTGTGCAAGAATAGGGTTATCTGTCTGTGGTACGTAGTGGTATTTACCACTGTTTTCAATACTAACTGGTGGTTTTACTTTGCTGGTTTTATTTGGCTAACTTTACTCTTATTGATTATACATGTGCCGTCTTCCCTTGTTTCACGTTTGCATTGCTGAGCGTAACACTAATGTTCTCTTTAAAAAAGACATCTGCCAAATGAAGGTAATGTCATCATCACAACAAAACCCAGGGCATCTTGGACTCATAATTGCCCGCTCGGGTTCATTCTATGGCCTTCGTCTCGGCACGTTAAACGGTCTTTTATCGCGGGCCGCCGGATCGAGGAGGCTTTGCTGTTTCATCCTGCCGCGGCGGCGGCGGCGGCGGCGGCTACGGGCTCCCGCTAACCCGCGCGCGGGGAAGAACAACAACAACAGCCAATTACCGCCATTATAACGAAGCTCCGCCGCGATCCTCCGGGACACGGCTAATGGCTTTTTTTTTTTTTTTTGCATTTTTGCGTCTCCTCCCCGAGATTATAGCCGGCCTTTCAGGCCCAATCAGAAGCGGCCATTCCGCGGCGGCGCTAGTGCGTCGCGTCCTTCGCTGACCCCTCTGCTCCTCGTGAAAACACACATTTAATAGAATGATCGGAGGGGAGAGGAGAAGAAAGAAGAGGAGATGCGAGGAGAGGAGAGGAGAAAAGAGGAGAGGAGAGAGGGTGAGACAAGCAAGTCCATCAGATAAAATGAATGGAAATAAATTGATGGAAACAGCAGGCCTCAATCACAAAGCTTTTCTCGAAGTATTCTTGCTGTTGTTCTTAAAAATGTTTCTTAGAAAAACCAACATGGGATTCATGACACATGTGCAGCCCATTGTTTTTGTGCCAGGTGTATGAGATGGTGAACGCTGACTGTTTGTAAATTTTATGTGCAATCCTGTTCACGTGATTAGCATAAGGAAACAGCCATGAACAAATACAAATAAGAAAAAAAATGTTCTTGGAAACGTTCTTACATGCAGTTTACGATCAAATGTGATTGTATGCATGTTTTGTGAATGAGGCCCAATGTGCGCTCCGTAGTTTTAATTTCCTTAAAAGGGCAAAACTATTACAAAGCATTAAGCTCCAGGGCTCTGAGAGAACACTGGAGGGTAGAAATTTTGAGAATGGAAAATAAAAAAAACCCATTAGCTCCTATTTTGCTGCCGTTACAGTATTCAAATTTGGGACAAACACTCTCCTCCGCTTCCGGCTCTTCTGGTGTAGAACCTGAGGGGATCGTCGTCTTCTCTCGACTAGCCGACCTTTGGAATTCCTTTGAAAGCAGTCGCCGTTAATTAAAATCCGCAGCCTATCGACGGCCGCTATCGATTACGAGCTCAACAGAACAGCCGCCGATTGATTTCCCCCCCCCCGTCCGGCGCGATTAACCCGACTCCTCTTTCACGTCGGTTCACGCGGTCGTAACGGGTGGGCGATGAGTCGCACGTGCGCCCCCCCGCGCGCGTTTCCGCTGGTCACCGACAGACGCCCGACCGGTTTCCGCCACGGGAGAAACGGCAGGAACGCCGGCCCGTTAACGGCGAGCTGTGCTGAGACGTACCGCCCCGCGACACCTTGCCCAGAGAACGCGCTTCTGAGAAGGACAGGCTCAGGGAGAACGTGCGCCGCACCCGTGCTTTAGTGTTAGGAGGAGGGAGGGGTGTCACATGGGAGACCTCACCGCCTGACTTAGCACCATGCAGCCTCCACGTTCCGTCCCCACCTGTCCTTCTCCTTCTGTCTCCACCTGTCCTTCTCCTTCTGTCCCCACCTGTCCTTCTCTGTCTGTCTCCACCTGTCCTTCTCCTTCTCTCTCCACCTGTCCTTCTCCTTCTGTCCCCACCTGTCCTTCTCTTTCTATCCCCACTTGTCCTTATCATTCTGTCTCCACCTGTCCTTCTCTTTCTGTCTCCACCTGTCCTTCTCTCTCTGTCCCCACCTGTCCTTCTCCTTCTGTCCCCACCTGCCCTTCTCTTTCTATCCCCACTTGTCCTTCTCCTTCTGTCCTCACCTGTCCTTCTCTTTCTATCCCCACTTGTCCTTCTCCTTCTGTCCCCACCTGTCCTTCTCTTTCTGTCCCCATCTGTTCTTCTCCTTCTGTCCCCCTTCTCTTTCTGTCCCCACTTGTCCTTCTCCTTTGCCGCAGCCTACCTTCTCTTCCCGCGACACCGCCATCCTGCTCTGGATCTTCCCCCCTCTCCTCCAGCGTCTGTCGCTAGCCTGTTTTGCAGGTCTCCGTCTCTTCCTTCTCCCTCAGCAGAATCATCACCATGTTACCGTGGTGATGATACTGTGTACATTACTGTATGCTCTGGTCTGAGGATGACTCCCAGAAACTTTCATCTTCGCGGTCTTACCTCTCCGCCTCGTGTCTCTACGTTAGCCGCTTCAGGTTGCTCGTTAGTGGTGATTTTGTCTTCCCATTTCATTTTGATTGTCATTCTTCATCCTGTTATGTATGACTGCTGATTAACAACAGGGTTGGGTCCTTGGCTAATTACTGTGTGCGCTCAACACTTTTTTTTCCTCCCTTCATTCTACCGAGTAGGTCAACTGTTCAGTCGTTTGAACTAGGGAATCAAAGTGGGCAGAGAATATAAGGAATTTTTGTAGTCAGATGTAGGAGACAATTAGGCAACCGTTTTTTTTTTTTTTGTGGAAACGTGACCAGGACACCACGGTTAACACCTGTACTCTTTTGAAAAGTGCTGCAGGGTCTTCAATTACCACAGTGAGTCAGGACCTTCGTTCAAAGACTCATCTGAAGGATGATCCCCCTTTGCCCTATTTAATCCAGAGGGAAGAGTGCCCCCTACTGGTTCATCAAAGCCTCTTCCTGCGGCAACTCCTATACCAAGTACTAACCAATCGCAGCCCTGCTTAGCAGCGGCAGTTTCACGTCGTAAGGATATGGCTGCCGGTCGCCAGGGGAAACGGAATGTTCCACCGGAACGTTCTATGCCCGCGCCTGCCTCTGAGTTTAAGCTCTACGGAGCGTCCAGGCAGCAGCAGCCCACGGGGGTGGAGGGCTGTTGACTAAATGTCAGGGGGGGGTTAGGGAGGGGGGAGGATATGGGAGCGTGTCACCGGAATCGACGTTGCGAAACATAGCCGTCTGGGTCACTGTACGTGACAAGGGCACCGAGGGGGGGGGGGGGTGGGGGGGGGGGGGGGTGGAGGGGAGGTGGAGATAGGGGGGTCAGATGCAAACCCAGGCTAAGTGGGAGTACAGCACAGAGAGCAGACGGCTGTCTCCTAGGCTGCTCTCACAGCTGATTGGTGGTTTTAAAGCCGTTCAGACTTCCTGTCTCCTTCTGCTGTGCAGTGCTGTTCAGACTTCCTGTCTCTTTCTGCTGTGCAGTGTTGGCTTTGATTGTGCTTCCTGTTCTTTAGCCACAAACTGAGGACCAAAACAAATTTGGGGTAGACACTAATCCCTACTGTCTGACGCTGGTGCAGGTTGAACACAATCCGACAGATCCCAGAGAATTTTAACAAAACATGCTGCTCACCAAAACATGAAATCACAAAGAAGACAAAATGTTTTCTCAATATTGTTAGAAAATGTATAATTTCATGGACTTTTACTGTGTCTTGTGGGTTTAAGTGTTTCAAATAATTATTTGGGCAGGTCAGCTACATATATGTTCAAACATGAAGCAGGGCCACAGACAGCTTTTGTTTGTATTTATTTGAGTGAACGCCCTTAGGTTTGTACAGGGTGTTGTGTGAATGTGTCCAGTATAATGGTTAACGGAACTAGGCTTATAACCCAAAGACTGTGGGCTTGATTCCAAGATGCAATGCAGTACATTTCTTCTTCCCAATAAACATTTAAATCCTAAATTACCACTGTCTTTGGGGATACATTGAAACAGACGAATACCGTTTAGCAAACGTTTCTCTCCCCTTTTTAAAATCCTTAATTTGCAGAGTCGCTGTAGTCTTGTCAGCATGTCATTTACACACACTCTACCTATGAGCAATTTCACAACATTTTTATTTTAATTCAAACACGTTTGATTCATTTCCAGGGTTTTGCCAACATCTGTTTTAAACGAAGACTGAGAAATACTCAACACCCGCAGGAGCTGTAATTAGCCTGCATTTCTCTTTCATTTCAAAATATGCATTCGCATCAAATATTACACATCAAACCTCTCAGCAATGTTCTTGTATTTAAATTATAATCATATATTTTACCTAGATATCAGTTCCTTTGATTATTTTTTTTTATTGCTGAGTCAATGCAGCTGGCTAATTTGCATTTTAAAAGAAGAGGGAGTTCATCAAAATCTTGAAGCCGGTAATGCGGGCATTTCACAGTGCAGTTTGAGCTACTTGGAGTTCAGTTTGAGTGTATTTGAAGGTTTATTCCCCTTCCAACTGGAATCGGCTTCCTGTCAAAATTCTCTATGACATGGAAGATCAAGTGAGTTGGGAGTTCCACTGATGATAGTAAACATCAATGTGTGTTCAGTAAAGAGGCTGGTCCAATCAAAAGTGTGTGTGTGTGTGTGTGTGCGTGAGCGTGTGTGTGTGTGTGTGTGTGTGCGTGAGCGTGTGTGTGTGTGTGTGTGTGTGTGTGCGTGAGAGCGTGTGTGTGTGTGTGTGCGTGCGTGGGTGTGTGTCACAATCACTTCAGACTTACACTCAGCTGCCTAAACTTGCACTAAAAAAGGTACTGTATGAGCATTTAATATTCCCTGTGATCCTGAAAAATGTGGCCTTAAAAAGTTGCATAATTTCAGAGCAATAAAGGTACAGAGGCTTAAAAAGAGTAAGGTTTGGATGTTCAGTTTTGATAAATAAAAATAAAGTGTGCGTATGAATATGTAACCTCATTCAGAGTGCACTGGTCTTCCAACCACCCCAAATATTCCCCAAAAGCCTCAGACCTCTCTGGTTCCTTCTCGTATCACACTCAAATTCAAGACCCTGCTCTTCAAGCCCTCAATTCAATTCAATAAACTTTATTAATCCCAGAGGGGCAAACAGTTGCTGGACACATCATGAATCAACATCAGAAGCAGACACAGCATACACGACAACCTGACGTCACACACAACCACAGCGACAACAGAACCTCCACAAGCAAGGCAGAAACAAAAAGCGCAGTAAAATGATGATATTTAAAATGGAGTATGCGAGCGCGCGTAAACACGCTCTGCATAATGGCGTTCGCTGTGCCGTCCGGGCTCAGAGAGCGTGGGGGAGAGGCGACCGTGGGCGCAGAACGTCCCTCTCGGCCCGACGGCCCGGGCACGGTCGGCCGGGCGGGCGGGCAGCCGAGGACAGACGCCATTTTGCGCCGTGTTCGCCGTCAAGCCATCGCTTCACGTAACCCTCTCCCCTTCCACCCGGGAGTCCTTCTCCTCTCCTCTGGCTGCACTCGTTCGTTCGACAGACTCGCAGACCTCTAATGCCATTAGCAAATGCACTGTTGAGAGTACACCAGTAGCGGTTATTGTATCATATCCATTTTTTTTTTCCGTGTTTTAAAACTTTTCAGAGTTTTTCAGTTCAGGGCCGTTCACTTTTACAGAAGCATTAGTTCCTTGCTTATCTGGACCCAGCCCCACTGCCATAGTGCTGTAGCCCTCAACAGCTTCAAGGCTCTGTTCTGCAGAGTGCCTTAATGTACTTTCTGTGAGATCCTAAACATGCACCCCCCCCCCACCCCCCCGCTTTCTCCACCCTGATTCCGTCCCTCTCTTCCTCATCTTCTCCTGTCTATTTCCCCATAAAATACAACAAAAAACTTCACCTTCTCTTCCGTCCGTTAATTCTACCAACTCAGGATTACCTGTAACCCGGGTGCTATGGCCCGACCATTGACTGTTGATAATTTATGAGTCTAGGCGGGTGTTGGTGTTTTGAATTTGTTATGGTGTTAGTGTTGGGTGTTTTTAAAATGTTTATTTATGCACTCAGACCTGAGCTGCTGCTGACTCTTCGTCCTCCTGTCTCTCTTGTCCTATGAGAGTGCAGCCAGCGTTGCTGCCAAGCTAAGGTTAGCCATTAGCATCAGAGAGATAATAGTGGGGGGGGGCATGGTAAGCATTGAAAGAAGAAGAACAGCACAGGATGTGAGCGTGTTTGTGAAGGGGGAGGGGGGGGGGTGGTTGGGGTTACCAAAAGGAGGCCTGACCGAAAAATCTTGAGGTCCACTGAGTTAACCCAAGTAAACCCAGATTTTAAAGAAAATAACAATATTTAAATCATGCAATCCTCGGTAAAATGATACAGTTAAATATTTAATCACGGTTTCCATAGAGACCAGGTATGAGGCGTTCAGCAGCCAGAGGTGACCTATCAAAACCCGCCAAACCGTCAACCAATGTACTGGAGACTCCTAGTGGCTAGTGGAACACCACCTGGCTCTCTTATTCTTTTTAGGAAAAGCCACCTGGAAAACAACCGTGCTCTCTGACATTCATATCTACTGTCACCCGTCTACCAGGATTAAGGGCCTTCAGGCTCATTCTGGCCAGTCAAACTGTCAGTCACAAGCACATTTTTTCCCTATTGCTCAACTGTTTACTTCCCAGAAGAATGTATGTACTGTACTGTATGAGGGACAGGACAAATGAGTGACAGATTTATGTTTATTCTGTGTAACCCACAGGCTAAGAGCTTCCCACAGGGTGTAATTTAGTGTTTATCCTGTGTACACCTCATCGTACAATCACCTCATTCATCTCCCTTTATAAAGGCACATCTGTATGGGCAATGATTCTCTGACTGTCTCAACTACAGTACCTTCTGCAATCCAATTTCATTCTTATTCTGTGTCTTTTTAGATCTTCGTATTATGTTTGGTCTTGTGTATTCTTGTCTTTTTCGAGCGCACTACAACAGACTACTAATATTGTTGAAGTGGCAAATCATTGACTTGACTCCCTGAGAAAATTGCACCGACAATGGCCGTTTACGAAAATATCAACCACACAATAAAGAACAAATCTACTTTAAGTACATACTTTTTGCCCTTCTGCCCATACTTTTTGTTCGAAGATGAATAAGTCTGAAAGCTATCCAAAGGCGGCTGTCACACAACCTTCCTGTATGTCCTGTCTAAATCACCAGAGGACAGGTTAAGCAAAGGAATTTTATCCAAAATGGTCAGAGAAACTCACTTGAAAATAACTGATGATTGTGTGTTTAATGTTAATTTCATTTTTAAATTCTTTATTTCATCAGGGAGGTCTCAATGTGAATTCTGAATTGCTCTGGAATAAATTGTCAATGTCACTGATATATTTGAATTTAAAGCCCTATTGTGGTTTTCCCTTCTAACTTTTTTTTTTTTTTTTTTTTGCCCCACAGTCTTGGCATCTGGGTAATGTGCTTTTTTTCCCCCCAACAATACGTTTCTGGTTTTCCAACATAATTCCATTGTCGGGACGTGCCAGAGAGGAGAGCTGTGGAGGAGCTGCTTAGAGCTACAGTCACACTTCTCTTTCAGCGCTTGAGTTATCAGCCGAGGCTGAACCGCCATCTACCTTCCACAACACTGCGTGGAGAATTCGGAATTATTCATCGCCCGCTGAACTCCGAATCGAGGAATCGGAAAATGTGTCGGCTGCAAACCAAGTCTCGGGGTGCGTAAACAACGTTGCCTCATTACATTTCTCAATGATGTAGGGAAAGCAATTTCCCAAGAACACTTGACCTTTCCAATGGGGGGTTTCGGTTGCATCTGTGCATGTGCACGTGGATGTGTGTGTGTGTGTGTGTGTGTGTGTGTGTGTGTGCTTGAGCATGTGCGAGTGTGTGTGTGTGTGTGTGTGTGCGAGTGTGTGGTATGTGTGTGTGTCGCGTGTGTGTAGTGTGGTGTGTGTGTTGTTGGTGTGTGTGTGTGTGCTGTTGCGGCGGATGTGATGTGTGTTGTATGCGCGCGTGTGTGTGTCTGTATGCAACGGTGTTCTATGCGCGTGTGTGTGTGTGCACTGGTTTAAAGGAGGTTACGTTCAGGACTGAAACAGGAAATAGACAGAGCCGCGCGGGCTGTAGCGGTGGCGGGGCGGCGGGGCGGCGGGGCGGCGGGGCGGCGGGGCGGCGGGGCGGCGGGTTCACTGTTTCTCATAAGCTCCGCGGCGCGGTCCGAGGCTACGTCAGGCTCATTGAGATGCATAGGCAGCGCGGCGGGCGCGGAGATGGAATTGACTGATTCGCTGCCTCGTACAAATAGAAATAAATCCAAAGTGACACGGGGGGAATTCTAATGGTAATACCACCGCCCGGAGTTGCTCTTTTCCATCACGGCTAACTGTTAGCCGGGGCCTGTTTAACAGATGGCCGGGTATGCACTTTCCCAGAGTTTACACAACTACTCCACACGTTCATAAAAAAAAGGCACCCGGGAGAACTGTATAAATAAAATAAAGTCAGGTGACCAAATCAGCCAACCTGACGTACCTATGTCCATATTTTTTCTCCTTTTTCAGAAAATGTACATTTTCAGCTATGGTTATATGTCAAATAAACTATTGATGTTTCATAGACCAGGCATTTACTGTCCTTCAAGATTCGCTTTTACAGAAATGCAAGGACACGCTGTTATACATCACTGACTTTCAAAGAGAAATAAAGGAACATTCAGATGACAGTTAGAAACAGCTCAGCACCATCTGAACAAGGACAGGATCAGCTAATCCCCCCCCCGTGCTTCCACAGGCCGAGGCATAATACATGATACACATACATTTCCGGGAATGTCAGGGGACTGTGGACTGAGGATAGCATTCAGGAGTTCTGGAGTGGGAGTTTTTTTGTTTTTAAGAGAGAAAGAGAATACAACAGAGCATTTGTTTTATGCCAGGACATCCTGACATGAAATTACTGCAATTTCACTAATTGTGGCTTTTTAAAAACCTTGTCCTGGGCCAGACAAAATTATATATTTGGAACTTGTCTCAGTTAAATGTGTCGAGCAGTTTGCCAGAGAGAAATTGCTTGAATAAGTGTCCACCCGTGGAATATAAAAAAATAGTGTGAATTTAGTTTAGATGGAGGAATTGTAATAAATCCCTACCCCTGATCAAACCCCCCCCCCCCCCCAATCTTTGCTTCAAAGTTTGAGAACTGAAAGACCTGCTGTAAAGGTTTTGTTAAATATTGCTTCTCTCTCTCTTTCTCTCTCTCTCTCTCTCCTCTCCCTCCCTCTCTCTCTTTCTCTCTCCCTCTCTCTCTCTCTCTCTCTCAGCTAAACCTGCTGCAGCAGACAGGGTCAGGGTGAACTTGTTTCTGATAAATATAACAGCGGGGATCAACAATAAGAGTCACAGTCCGGGTCACTAGGCGGGGGGGCAGGGGGGGGTGACCTGTGGTCAAGGCCGACAGGGAGACAGAGACCTCCGCTAACCCTTCCCAGCAGCCACCTGGGCTGGAGTCAGAGCGTTTGTATATATCTGAGCCGGCCTGGGGGGCCAGCGTGGACCCGAAAACCTGGAGTCTGGACAAAACCAAATGGGGGTTTGAGGGGTGAGCTCAGTGCTTATTCAACAGCACATTTAAAGGCATAATCATACGGTGCTTCTAACGCGTGTTTGTCCTCTTTGTTCACTCCGACCCGGCAGAACGAGGCCATCCCCAAGCACAAGCGCTCGCTGTGAACCTTACAATGGACTGGTAAATGGTAAATGGACTGCATTTATATAGCGCTTTTATCCAAAGCGCTTTACAATTGATGCCTCTCATTCACCAGAGCAGTCAGGGATTAGGTGTCTTGCTCAAGGACACTTCGACACGCCCAGGGCGGGGTTTGAACCGGCAACCCTCCGACTGCCAGACAATCGGTCTTACCTCCTGAGCTATGTCGCTATGTCGTTACAAAAGCTGTAACCAGGCACACTGGCTACAGCTACCCTCCAGTGCTTTGACAGTCAGTGTTCCTATCAGGTTGTGGGGGGGGGTCACGTTTATAATTCAGTGGACTTTGTTCTGGTCACTTCTGTTCGTCTTTGTCTAAACAACGGATAACCGTGAGGAAAACACGGCTGAAATGGCACGGTGGTACTGCCACAAACATTTAAGTCTACTACATATGGTCCCTATTTGTCTCATGTAAACTCATTCAATGATTTGATTTAACACTGAGGAAAGAGTAGGCCTACTTTCACTGCTGCTGAATATCTGCTGCCTCGGGTGTGCACGGTGCTAATGGTTCATTTGTGCATCTCGCCATGCACTATCGTCTGAAGTGCTAAAAAAAGAAAAACCAGCGCAGAATGTGAGCAGAGCAGAGCTCATGAAAGGCTTTGAGTTTTGCAGAGGGCTCGCTGGACTCCATACGAACCAGGCGAGCGTAATCTCCGCGCAACGCGCACGCTCCAGCACCGATGGCTTTGCTGAAACACCCCTCGCGGCGGTGGGTCCTCCTTACGAGGCTCGCTGGAGCAGCAGCGGGGGGTGGGGGGGCTTTTAGTAACTCGGCTCTCTCATTAACCACGTTCGACCGTGGGCTTGACGCCACGCTTGTGTAAAAAAAGAATAAAGAATAGAAAAATGTAAAAGCTAAAAAAATTAATGAATTTACGTTCCCGCTGCACTCCCTCCTCTGGGTATGCTAATTTCATCCCCTCCTTCTCCACGCCTGCCGTCATCCCGAGCATCGCCATCTCGCCGGGAAAGAGGTCCTCCACGCCCCCTTCCACACACTCAGGGCAGAATCAATCCATTCTGAGCCATCGGGGGGGGGGGGGCGGAGCCACATGTGGTAGAAATGGCCAGCTGTAACTAGATATTCAGGCGCGACGTGGCCGGTGGGGGACCCTTCGCCTTGTTATCCAGAGCCCATTATCGGACGACTCGCCATCTACCCCCCATCCCTCTCTTTTGCACTTCTCTCGTTTCATCACCAGATCAAACGGGGGGGGGGGTCTAATCTCTTTGGTTCTGGCCTTTTTATCTCTTTCTCTCTTCTTTCGCTGGTTTGTAAAGATAATGGCGCACATCAGGCTCTCCGGACATCTGCTTCCTGTCTGATTGAGCTCTGCGACATTTCGTAGAAACTTTCATTGGAGTCTGCGCGCTTGCAGATGTTTGCCTACTTGCTGCTTGTTTGGTTCCTCCTCCAGATATCCGCAGATCGCATGCCTCCTCGAAAGGAGAAAGGGCCTCCATGGGAAAACACACCAGCGTTGCGAGGACATTGGGTGAAAAGTAGTGTTGTGAGGACATTGGGTGAAAAGTAGTGTTGTGAGGACATTGGGTGAAAAGTAGTGTTGTGAGGACATTGGGTGAAAAGTAGTGTTGTGAGGACATTGGGTGAAAAGTAGTGTTGTGAGGACATTTGGTGAAAAGTAGTGTTGTGAGGACATTTGGTGAAAAGACTCTCCTTCCTCCCACAAGCACACCACGTGCCACCACGTCTTTTTTTTTCTTTTTCAAGAGCGCTAACAAATTCTGCAGCTGTGAATGTTTACGCCTAAGAGTTCGAATCGAGAGCTCGGAGACAGATGGGGAAGCATAACATGATTAATGATTGTCTTTTTGGTAAAGCAAACTGCGCATAATTATTAATCTATTCTGAAGGAGTTCTTATATCAGAGGGGATTGTGGGTAAAATGAAGCGGCCCGATGGCTGTTGAAACAATTGCCGCTCTCAACAGCAGCAATATTCATTCATTCTTTTTTATACCACAGATGAGGGTCCAGAATAGGATTCTAATGAGCTATTTAATTTGCATTTCCGATAATATTTCACATTTACCAGGAATATTTTTGTATAAAGATAAATGTTAATCTTCTAGCTTGGGGAAGCACTAGGTCTAGGTGTCAAATTTATTTAATGTGATCACATTTGATTTGTTTTAGGACCGAGCCAGCTGTGTGTGACATCCCACAATGCCCTTGGTGCTCCAGAGGATGTGTCGATGCACGTTTGGAAAGGGGTACCTGATCACCTCTGGTTGACCTCCTGATGGGACAGCTTCCAAAATTATTTTGAAAGGACAAAAGGGAGAAGGCGGACATGCCGTGTGAAACGCGATCAGCCGAGGTAGAGAGCCAATCCGGTTAGCGGGCGATACGGTGGGATGCCTTTGCCAGGTGCGGGGTGGGGGAAGCCGAATTTGCTTCCGCATAATGCCCACCCACACTGGCTGTCCCCAATTTCACCGCCTTCCAAAAACGGGGGTATCACTCCAGTCCCTTCAGCTATTCGCGAGGAGCCACACTTGCTGATTAATAGTCAGTGAAAATGAAAGCAGACCAGTGAGGGGAATGTGGTGGGGGGGGGGGGGGGGGCGGGGGAGATAATCCGCATGACTCATATGCAAGCCTTTCCCCTCCGCTCAGCTGGGCGTTTCCATGCCAACTGGGGCGACGCTTTCAAAATTCTGAATTACCGAGGCTTATAACAGCCTTCGACACATCCTCCTAAAACCCAGCGGTTTTATTCTGGTCTTATGAGCTGGTCTTGTAACTTGAAGGTCTTAAGTTCAATTCCTGGGCAGGACACTGCCTTTGCGCCCTTGAACAAGGTACTTAACCTGCAGTGCTTCAGTAAATATCCAGCGGTAGAAATGGATGCAATGTAAAGTTGCAACAGATAAAGTCATTGTCATAATGTATTATTATTAGGGCAGTCAACCAATTACAATAATTAGTTGCTTAATCTATTTCCATTAGTTTAATTAATTGGAAGATTAATCTGGAAATTTTAAACCCCTTAATTAAAAATGAATGGAAATATTCCAGTGCGAGTTGTAGGACTGCTTCTAATCTCCAGTCCCTGGCCAGGCTACCTAGCTTATACATGTTTCTGTCCTTCTGTTGAGTTTATCCAGGTTAGTATTCTTCTTTTTGCATGTTTCTGTCCATCCATACATCATCTATACCCGCTTATCCTGTTCAGGATCGCGGGGGGGGGGGCTGGAGCCTATCCCGGCATGCATTGGGCGAGAGGCAGGAATACACCCTGGACAGGCCGCCAATCTGTCGCAGGGCACACACACACCATTCACTCACACACTCATACCCATGGGCAATTTAGGCTCTTCAATTAGCCTAACCTGCATGTCTTTGGACTCTGGGAGGAAACCGGAGTACCCAGGAGAACATGCAAACTCCACACAGAAAGGCCCAGGCAGGGAGTCGAACCCTGGACCTCTTTGCTCGACACACTGCACCACTATACTGCCACCCCCTGAATGTTTCCATATCAGGGGAATTTTGACAAATGAAACTGGACACTTAGCAAAATTTGACTCCTTTTAGACTAGCATAAACAATGACCATATTACTGTTTACTCTCCCGTAGAGCAACCTATATGTCAAAAGGTTATAGCATCTGTCACATCTCTTTGACTGCGAGCCAAGAGAGCTCGAGAGCACAACACTGCTGAGTGGATTGTCTGCATTTTATTTGGCTGGACCTTTCGTTCCTTTCAGTCACAGCTGATTGCCAATGTTAGCTGCAAGAATGCCAGCTTGTTGAACTTTAGAAAAGCAATTAATTATGTCTGAAGGAAAAGGAAAAAAAAAAGTAATTGTTGGAACACAGCTCGCACAATAAATTGTGGTATTAAAACAGGGCTTTCTGAAGCGGGCAGTGGCTCGGCTAGTTTGAATGCTAATATTATTATTTTCTCCTGTGCGTCCCGGTCAGCATTCTGCAGCTCCAGACCGTCGTAATAAAATGGAGAAGCAATTTATAGGCAAATTGTACGTGTGTTTATTTAGGCGCTATCTGAAAAAAATAATAGACCGTCGGATATACGTCACTTTGCATGGGGTTAAAGCCTAACCACAACCACTAAGACACACACGTTCGATTCATATTAAAAAAAGAGGAAAATGCATTTATTTATGTGTGAATGAATGAATGAATGAATGAATGAATGAATGAATGAATGAATGCATTTATATAGCACTTTTCCAGATGCTCAAAGTGCTTTACAGTGATGAGGGGGAACTCACCTCACCCACTACCAGTGTGTAGCACCCACCTGGGTGAAGTACGCCAGCCATCTTGCACCAGAATGCTCACCATTACATTACATTACATTACAGGCATTTGGCAGACGCTTTTATCCAGAGCGACGTACAACAAAGTGTATAACCATAACCAGGAACAAGTATGTTGAAAACCCTAGAGAGAAGTACCGTTACAAGTGTAGGGAACAACCGCATAGTTCAACTTGGACCCTGAAGGGTAAACTGATTAACACTAACACAAACGAGAACAGTAACAACGCAGTCTATGCAAAAATACAAGCAGCATCACCACACATCAGCTAAGGTAGAGAGAGAGAGAAAAATCACTCAACCATTTACGAACATTGAATTACAGTTGATAGCAAGCATTGGCTTTTGTCGACTGAATAAAGCTTTGCATTGTTGCGATGTTCACACTTACCGTTACATTGCAGTGACATAACATTCACTTAGCAGACAGCCTTTTTCAGAGTGACTTACTGTACATTTATTTGTACGTCAAATTTAAAGACAAATGTTGATCGAGTGGCTCACGGGCCAAATCTAATTTATTCATTTTGAATTAACTTGAGTAACTCGTGTCACCAGCGTTGGCATTTAACGTGTATGAATAAGGATTATCTGACAAGAAATGAAGAAACAGAATCAATCTAACCATAATGGCTTGTTATCTTTAAATCCACAAAGGTTTATGGAGTGTGCGCGGTGAGTGACAGAAACCAGAACCCCTGGCGTACGCTGGCCTTTTCAGCGGCCCCGCAAAGGTTACAGCCGTCCAGACGGCACGCGTGCGGAAATAATCAGACGGTTTGTTTTTGTTTATGATGGGAAAATCGATGGCAGATGATGTTGCGCTGAATGCCATGATCATTCGGGTCAATGAAATCTCAGTCCGCCTTTTACCCTTTCGGAGGGAAAAAACCCGCTAAGAGTGGACAACTGACGGTAAAATGGGCGGGACTCAGAGCTACCACACCCTGACTCGTCACACAACATAAGGAAACATTTTTAACATCGCAAAAGTAAACATTTTTAACATACAGAGTAACTCGACTAGAATACAATTTTAAAAGTGTGCACTCCAATTCAGTTATCAATGTGTATACATTTTAGACAAATGGCTGCAGTATTCTTGCTTAAATTATACAATCAGAATTTAAATTTAACATTTATTCTGCGCAATGGTCTGTCTCTGCCAGCAATCCGGCTTTGCAGGGAACCAATGAAACCAGTGTGCCCCGGCAGCCATTTTCTGAACGTTCACTGTCATTCTTCCATGAAATGAGGTCACAGTTGTGTCGACCAAAACTACAGCAATATGGTGAGTGTAAAATCCACTCTGATAAGAGGACTTATGACTAATGGAGTATATCTGGTTCCTTTTGACCCCATATGCTGTACACTGGGCTGGGCAGCATATTTGGTCCCCATTGGTCTCATATACAACTCTAACTGTTTTAGTCGGCATAGATGTGCATCAGTGAATGCATTCAGTCCCTATGGGTATCATATATGTGGAGTTGCTTCAACACTGAGAATTTTTCAGTGAAATTCCAAACGGTATGAATAGTTAATGGGTCGCATGATGTTACACCTTTTTCCATGAGCGCAGTGAAGGTGCACTGATGAGGTGTTTCAAAAGACAGAACTCTGGTCTTGAGAAATAATGAGCTAAGGACCAGAGGCAAGGGCACAATTCTACAAAAAAAAAAGGCATTCAAGAAAATTACTTTGAGGAGGTTCATAAGAAATAATAATTATCACAAGATGCTAAATTAGATGGCAGGGGGGGAAAGGAGATTACTTCCGTCAGGAGTTTTAATTGTCTAAAGCCTGTGTTCACTAAAATATATCACTGAGGGACCACACAATCCCCCCAAAGCATTATCCTAAAAGCTTATGGGCACATTTCTGAGCCAAACCTTGGCTTGCTATTCCCCTCAGAGAGACGCGTTTAGAATCCCAGCCAAGTGAAATATGGCAGAGTCTGCCCCTTATTTTCTCAGCGAGGGCGCGTCTGTGTTTTTACGGAATACATGAATGCAACATTTCGTTTAGATTTCGCTCTCGCCTCTACCCCCAGCGTGTCCTACCAGCAGCCCTCTGCGAGCGTCTGAAAAGTTCTCCGTTCCCCCCGCAAGGCAGAGACGGACAGATTTGTAAAAACACCAGAAAGCGATGAATCTGCCGCGTTCTGTGAGCCGACTGCTTAATCCCCGATGTCCTGTGGGCTGGCGCGCCAGAGCTTCCCCGCTTCGCCCACACACAAGCGCGCGCGCTGGCGTAAACTGCACTTCGTCTCGCATTAACCGGCAGGGAGCCCAGGCTCAGTCACCAGAGGCACAATGTGGCTCCTCTCAGATCGATTCCGAGAGGGGATGATAAATCAGGACAAATTCACGGAGAGTCCAGGAAAGGTCGTGAATAAGTCATGAATTTCAATCACTTGTTTTGGGTGCTACTTAACGCGTAATACTTTCACTTAAAAAAAAAAGAAAAGAAAAGAAATGGAGGTGACGTGTATTTATACGACGGTTTATGTATCAGAAATGCACGAAACCCAGTCTGTCGGTGATAACGCTGGGACACACTTATTTGAATTGCACAACCATTTAATTAAAAATCTACAGCAACAATACGATCACAATATAAAGACACGGTAGGTCTAATATAACAATAAAATATATTAAATAATATCTACGTTGCATAATATCAGGGGAATTTCGAGGGTCCATGTGTGAAGACCCAAATGCAGTAATGGGGGGGCTTCTGGAAATGGGTAGGCTAACCTGGAGCTCTTACTTCCATCCGTTTCAACACAGTTCAAACAGTTAGCTCGGCAACAGTCCCATCCATTAGGCTACAGAACCATGCAAGAGCAGCGAACGAGGCTCTACCTTCACTGAAGATTACTGAACCTGAAAATAAAATGCAAAGAGTTAAATGGCAGGGGAAAAGTGTAAATTTAATACCATTTATTACCGATCTGAAATTGTTTTTTTAAAGGCTGAAGTCATAATTATCTCTGCCAAGCCAAATCCGTATTGTATACGTTATAGATAAGAACTATAGAGACAATGCATCCCTACAGCCGTCTAAACACATAGTATATATACAGTATATAGTGTGACATTTTCACAATTTTTTTGTACGCTGTCCTTTTAGAAAATGACAACGCTGCCCTTTATCAGTGAAAATTACATCTCTCCACGCGTATGTAATTATAGGTAAACAGCATTCCATTGAAAGTAGCCTACCAAAGCAGATACCAGTGCTGGATTCTAGATGCAAGCAGTGTATAGTATAAATGGGCTTAAAATTTTTATTTATTTATTTTGGAAAGTCAGGCACCGACTTATTGCTTGATAAATGTTCTGGGAACTGGATCCCTTGTTTCACAAAAAACGCTTGACCATATTTAGTAAGTGTACGCCAGGACGAATAAAATAGTGCCCAATCATGCGGCCCGAAGATGGTTTTCTGCTGTCAAGTTATAATTTGACATTTTAAACTAGTAAATAATTGATTTTTAATGCATGACTAATTTTTCTAGATGTGACGGAGGGTAATAAGAACGGCTTGTAAATAATGTGAAGCGCTTTGCAAATATCACGGGAAAATTGTATTCAACCCACAGAATAACATTATAAAACTTGTTAATTAGATTTTTTAATATATATAAATAAAAACGAAATGGCAGGTGATCACAAATCACCGTGTTAATGAGAATACATTCAGGGGGCGCCTCCCAAATTCTGCACGTACATTACAAAATGGGAAACGCCGCCATGCAGAACACAATCAATACCCACTAAAGACCAATTTTTTAGACAAAAAATTATGTGGTTTATTAAATTTGACTGAACTCATATCTCATTGCAGAAAGTTTTCTCATCAGCCGATAATAGTTTCTTTTTGAACATTTGCTTGCAGAGAATTTGCCTAAACGACCCATTTGTGCCTGTTAGATGAGCTTTGCTTTGATACATATCTCGGCAAGCATGCCATGAATACGACTCCGCTTACTAATATATCACATATTAAAACCTTTTTGTATTCCACTTCCACAGCCGTGGATCTCACACTCTGTCTGTCTCAAAGAGCATTACATTCAGAATTAAGATTGTGATTAAAAAGTGTGCCAAAAATAAATTTAAATTTATTCTGTCTCAGTTGGTGCCGACCGGTGACTATCTGCCTTTTCTTACAGGACAGTACAGGAGCAAGTTCTTTCTCTCCGGCGTGCTCCACTCCACCACTAGTGGGCGCTGTAACTTTGCCGCTGCGGCGATTCAAGTTTATTTTGTTGTGAACGTTGAGCCGTCCGTGCCGTGCCTGTTGGTTGTGTAGCTATGAAAGAACAAGTGATTACAGTTCATCTAACCCCCATCCTCCCAAAATGCAAGTAATTCATTCTATTCTGCCTGATAACGCAACATTTAGCTTAATACAGTCATGAATCGTCGATTTATTTCTGCATGACAGGTAGATTATCATGCCTAGCCTGCTAGCTAGCAAGATTATTTTACCAGCTGGCGTCAAAGCCAGCTAAGGAAGCAAACAATATTGGAATTGTCATTGGCTATATCAATACATTGTAACTTTCTGTTCATGTCATTCTTACTAACGGTGTATGTTAGCTGTTTTACATTTCCTTTGCAAAGTCTTAAAACTGACTTGCTGGATGGATTTTTTAAATAGAAACTGGAAAATTGATGGACACACTAACTTGCGTCTGACTAGATACCTGCAATAGGCATTACGTTTCCGGTTAGATTTAGTTTCAGTTTTATATTGAAAATTCGGATCCCGTGTACATCTGCCATGGGAAATTCCCTTTGAAAAACTTTGAAAACGCTGCACGGCACGAACAAGAATGAAGGGAAGCTTGGAAAAATTGTGAGAAGGCGCTCATCGAATTTCGAAGTTCAGCGTCCTCTCAGAAGGTATGCAAGCGAACTTGTATCATTACTTGAACATGGTACACATTTGTCGGCTATGGGTTTGTTAGCCAACTACTTTTGGTGTCCGATATTCCGAACTAAAACTAAATCTAACCGGAAACGTAATGACGAACATATATAGAGATATCTGCAGTTGGGGAAAGAAAAGCGTGTTATAGTGACATTTTAAAAATTAAATTGTTGTGCAGTTTTCCATTTTGCATAATTCTGTTGCCTAAGATTAATGAAATTGGCTGGTCTTGGTCTGGATCTCTGGTCTTGACATCAACTATGCTGAGAGCCTGTGGAAAAAATGATGTTGGAGTAAAGGTCCTGGCAATTTTGTAGTCCCCGATATAGCCGCTTCATGAAGCTTTATCTGAGATTGTATTGTGCTGGCTAATCCCTGGGTAAATGTATTTTAGCTGCATGTCAGACTCTCTGGCTCCTCTGTGAGTGCTTGGAGTAAACAGGTTGGCTAACCCAACGCAGGTGTAATTACATGCATGTGTAATGCACACCTATGTACATCCTCGCCACAATGGGACAGTTCTGTAGACCATTTACAGTGTAGGCCTACACGTGAACACATATCGTATTACATGCATGTAGACTCACCAATGGCTAACATCTTCTGCATTTTTAATGGTCATTTGTTGTTGTTTTTTGGTCGCTAAAGCAATTGTTGAGGGCGGCTAATGTCCCGGAACTGTGAGTATGATGTTTCTGTTCATTTCAAAAGGCTGAGTTCAATCGATGGATGGAGGTGGCAAGCGAGAGTGGCTGTATTTTGAAGAGCCCACATTACGGTGGTATAAGTGCTGGTCGTCTAATAATGGCGTATTGATTTTCCAACGCAGAAATATTAGAAATATGCATTAAAAAAGCATGTTTTCAGATGCTTCTGAGCTATGGAAAAAACCTCAGCCTCAGTGGTGATAGGCTGTTTTATTGCCATGTTATTGAGACATTATGTTACAGTGACCAACCACCTGCCCCTGCCTATACCTCAGCTGTAGTTTTCATCAACATTCGTCTGTTTCTAGCATTTACCATAGCGTGACCAACACATGAAGATGCTTCAGCTCAGAAAGATCCTTCAATGCTAAACCGTCATTTACGTATGTCAAACACCAATGGTGTTCATACCTGTATGAAAAATTATATCACTGATTACCTCAGAAAGGTTAAAAAGTGACAGCGCAATCTGATAAAAGACCTACATAGAGCCACAGCTTCTTCTTTTTTTACTTTTATGACAATGATGTTGGCCAAATGAAGGCATTTTAACATTTAAAAAGATGCTGCTTTGGGCTTGTTTTCCTTTTGACATTTTGAAAGAACCATCATTTTCATCATCACATTTTCATTTCTGACAAATCTAAGCAGCTCTCTAGCACTTTTTCTCTCTCTCTCTCTCTCTACCTCATTATAATTCACAAAAACAATCCCACGCTTCTACATTCACTTCCTCCTCAGCCTGCTTCAGACGCGTCTCTTAAACCTCCACTGAATGCGTCATTTCTCCAGATGTGGAACAAGCAATTTGTATTGTAATTTGTATTTCAGTTTGTATTGCAGTTTGTATTGTAGTTTGTATTGCAGTTTATATTGCAGTTTGTATTGCAGTTTGTATTGTAGTTTGTATTGCAGTTTGTATTGTAGTTTGTATTGCAGTCTATATTGCAGTTTGTATTGTAGTTTGTATTGCAGTTTGTATTGTAGTTTGTATTACAGTTTGTATTGCGGTTTGTATTGCGGTTTGTATTGCAGTTTGTATTGCAGTTTGTATTGCAGTTTGTATTGCAGTTTGTATTGTAGTTTGTATTGCAGTTTGTATTGTAGTTTGTATTGCAGTTTGTATTGCAGTTTGTATTGCAGTTTGTATTGTAGTTTGTATTGCAGTTTGTATTGCAGTTTGTATTGCAGTTTGTATTGCAGTTTGTATTGTAATTTGTATTTCAGTTTGTATTGTAGTTTGTATTGCAGTTTGTATTGCAGTTTGTATTGCAGTTTGTATTGTAGTTTGTATTGCAGTTTGTATTGCAGTTTGTATTGCAGTTTGTATTGCAGTTTGTATTGCAGTTTGTATTGCAGTTTGTATTGCAGTTTGTATTGCAGTTTGTATTGTAATTTGTATTTCAGTTTGTATTGTAGTTTGTATTTCAGTTTATATTGCAGTTTGTATTGCAGTTTGTATTGCAGTTTGTATTGTAGTTTGTATTGCCAGTTGGACATCTCTCTCACAGACACAAAGTCGCTCAGGTCCTCGTGGTGCAGCTGGGCTCTGCCCCTCTACTCTACACCAGGGCAGCTGCTGACACACCCCCCCTCATAAGTCATGGGGGGGGGGCTCAAAAAGTACATCTCAAAAAGCCCCTAAATTAATTGCTGAATGTCCAGTGGATGGTGCAACTGCTGCAGCATTTTAGTGCAGTGATGCTCATTGATTAGGCGGTTATGGTGGAACAATGGCGGAAAGCAATTTACAGGACAAAAGCCAAACCCACATGAATTCAGCCACTCACGTGTGTGTCGCAGTTGAACTGGTGCTCATCTCTCTCTAGTAAATCAGAGCCCATGGTAAACTGATAGCACCTCCAAAATATAAGCCTGTCTCTGTTACATACTGCCCCCTGGCACACTTATACACCCCTGTGGCACACCCATACACCCCCCTGGCACACTTATACACCCCCTGGCACACTTATACACCCCTGTGGCACCCTTATACACCCCCCTGGCACACCCATACACCCCTGGCACACCCATACACCCCTGGCACACCCATACACCCCCTGGCACACCCATACAACCCCCTGGCACACCCATACACCCCCTGGCACACCCATACACCCCCCTGGCACACCCATACACCCCCTGGCACACCCATACACCCCCCTGGCATCGCCGACCTCAGTCCCCGTCGGTACATCTGCTTGTTTTGTGTTTGTTTTGTTCTCATCCCTGTGTTGGAGTGCCAGTGCTTTTCTGTCTTTTTCCAATCTGTCCCATTAATCCTCTCATTCTCCCAGTGATCTGGAGCAGGCTGCCCTGCCCCAGCAGTAATAATAACACTCATCACTCTCCTTTCCCCCGAGGGTGCATGGCACTGCTTGCCATGTTTACACAGGTAGTCAAATAAGCGGTATCTGCGCTGTCCGCTGGCCGGTAAAGTGATGTTATTGAGCGGACTGGCGGAGGCTCGCATCGTGCGACATTGCGCTGCGGTGCAAACCCACAGACTGCTGCGGAATGGAGGCTGAGGCTTCAGGCTAATCCAGCATCCTTGTCTGGGGTCCGTTTCCAGAACGGGCTGTTAGACTTGCAGTGTCCTGATTGGTAGCGGTGCCAGGAAGCCACACTTTGCAATTAAAAATCTATCGCAGCGCTACAATAGCATGCTGCAGCTCTCCTTCGCTATAAAACACGTGGATTGGTTCTGGTCCTAGATGACGATTGGCCACCCAGTCTTCCTAAATGTGCTCGTATACCTGATACCGCATGGCTAATTAGAATGTTAATGCAGAGAACGTTTTATCATGGCACCTTCCACCAGTCTAAACACCCCTGATATCAAAACATTGTTAAACATTGTGAACCTTATTGAAAAATGAAACTTTAAATCTCGCTCAGCCTCCTCAGCTCAGTCTGTTAGTCTGTCAGTCAATCAGCCAGCCAGTCAGTCAGTCAGGTCTATTTTCTGGATGTTCTTCACTCCAAGGCATGGCAGGCTGCTGTGCAGTTTGAAACGTTGTAGAGAAATTGCAGTTTGGTTACAGATTACAATCCAAAAAGCACAATCCAAATACCTCTTCTGAAAGGGAAATTTTCACCTGTTCCTCTTCTTGGAAGGAGATCACTCACAGAAAATCGTGAACTTCAAAACAACATCAAAGGGAGAAAAGAATGAGTCTATGAGGGTATCTGTGGATGGAGCCCTTTTATAAAAGTGATGGAAGGTTGAACCTGTGTTAGCCTAAATCATGAATGTCGACCGTGCAGCCCATAGCTGGGGGGTGGCACTTCTCACCTTGCCACGCTACACCCCCTAGCCATGCCAGCATTTACGATATAACGCAGTTCTGAGTTGCATGCTGCTTTAGTATATTATAGGAGTATTACATTATTTCACCCGGCCGGCCAGGGGAGGACGGGCTGGACCCCCCCCTCTATAGCCGGGTTCCTCCTGAGATTTGTTCCCACTGGGGAATTTTTTTTTACCTCGATTGCTCGCTTTTTGGCGGTTCTGGCATGTTTTGTTTCTGTTTTCCCTGTTAACAGTCCTTACAACAGTTTCTCTGAAAAAATGGAAATAAAAAAAAAGCTAGGCTATATATACCGAACTGAGCGGAGTTGAATACTCTATTCGGTAGAAAACTATATTTAGTAAAGTAGGGCTGTATTTAGTATGTGTATGCCTGCCTGGCTCCCCCGTTGGGAAAATAATAGATTTCAGGGTGTTTGGTTGCTCATTTGCGAGGCTCAAAATGGCTCCACTCCATATTTTCCGGTTCCTGCTGCACGAACACCTTCCCTGGCCGTACGGTGGGCCAGTTCAGCCCTCCTCTCTCTGCAGAACATAAATATTTACGCTTTTAGGGAAAAAGAGCTTTCGCTTCCGATTCCCCTGAGTTACGCCTCGCCTGACTTCATCTAGTCAGAGACTGGGCCTGTGGTATTCTGACTTTAGTTGCCTTCTGAAAATGATTCAGTTTTAATTCGACCCGCTATTGCTACGGCCTCGTTTGTTTTGTGTTTGTTTTAGATTTTATGAGATCCTTCCTGAACTGCCTTGTGCAGCGTACGTTGGCGTCGTTTCAGAATTATCCTTTAAATGTTGACGAAGAACTTTAATGTGTTTTGTTTTTTTTTTCACACTTTTCAAGTGTTTTGATATTGGTTTAGATAATGTGATGCCAGATTTGGGTAAATATTAATTAACTGTGATTCCAATGGTTTCCATGTGCTAAAGGATAAAGGAGGATACTTGGCAAGAATTAAAATATTTTATAGAGGGAATAAAAAATTAATAAGTAAATATTGTATGAATGGCTGCTTTGAGATAGGCTTGTAGTCTGTACATGCATGGGTATGAGGGCTGGTTCATAATCATAATCGTGTAGCATAATTATAATCATTTAGATGCTTAAATGCTGTGACTTAATGACTAATGCTCTGAAACCTGTTCAGGGACATCTGGCTAAATTTGTGATCTCTGGGGTGTGATTGTAGCTCCTCCTTCCTATATGTCTGGAGGGAGGAGTTAAAGCAGCAGCGAGCACTTCGGATTCTGAGATGCACCTAAACTCGTGCAGTAGACCTCATTATATCATGGAACGGGGCCCACGTACCGAGCAATCTGAGCTGTGTAGCGTAGCCCCTTTAAGGACTGGGTGTGCAGTAGCACCAGAACTCTCAGGTTGTCAACTGGAATCTTTCGTTCGTAAGATTGCAGCAACCTGCCTCTGAGAGGTCAGAATATGGAACTCTTTAGCGTTCCAGAACTGTGACGGGAGGGCAAATCCAGTCACTGGATTTGTCCTGTTTGGAGACTGGCTTTCACAGCGTGGGCACTGTACTTCACAGACGTTAATTGTTCGCTTTTGGGTAAAATTTTTAATTGCTCAGGTGCACCTGAGAACCCATTTCTGACTCGCATGCATTTGAAAGGATTTCCCAAGAATAACGCGAGTGAATGAAGTCCTGAATATTGGTGAAGGCTGACGCTTCTTTGTGAGAACGCTGGTGATCTGCGGGAATTATAAAGTGGTTTCTGAAGGGTTCAGGCGTTTCAGATAGAGCGTTTGTCCCAGGTGTGGTTTGAAAGCCCCTTTCCTCCAGTCTGCTGCTGTCATTCAGACAGGCCCCCGAGGGGAAGCCTCGTTTTCCGCCCGTTTTCAGAGCTGCGTTCCCCTCCGAACACGGCAGGAGACAGCCCTCCCGTCCCTTCGCCTGAAATCACTGTCGGGGATGTTTTAAATAAACAAGTCCGCCGCGTTTGCGGATTGATTGCGGCAGGTGGGAACGCAGCGAGCGGAGCTGACGGACGCTGGATGCGGGGTCTGACGGCTCCTCTGTGGCTGCAGCACCTGCCAGTGGCTCTTTCTACCAGGGTCAGCTGGGGGGGGGGGGGGCTGGGGTGTAAGGCCTGCTCCAGCATCACCTGGAGACGGGAGGGCTTCAGACGACACCGTCCAATCACATTCCAGCGTCACCTGGAGATGGGAGGGCTTCAGACGACACCGTCCAATCACGCTTCGGCATCGCCCGGAGACGGGAGGGCTTCAGACGACACCGTCCAGTCACGCTCCGGTGACACCCAGCTAGTAGATCGGGCGCCCGCCAGTCCGCCTGTCGGACTGCAGGTGAAGGGTCTTCCTCCAGCTCATGTCCGTGCGAGTCCAAACTCGGGTGTGATCAGTGCTGTGTGACACCACAGACTGCGGAGTAGAGCTCGTGCCTGTCTGTCATAAACACTGCAGTGTGAGCCTAGCTGATCATGCCCAACTGGGGAATTACTAATCGTTTTTAAATATGATTTGGTGCATTATGCGTGAGTGCTTTATCAGTTCTGTGCTTTAAAACTCGGGCGCTGCGTTTTCGGCTGGCAGGCCCGTTGAGAACAGGGACGTCTGTCAGGAAGGGTGTGGAAACGAAGGAGGGAAAACAAGCTAAACAACAGTGCCCTGCAAATGAACAGCTCCACTTCAGCTTAATGTGCATCATTACAAATCCATTTCCGCCTGAACCACAGGTCCCTAGGTCCATTTAACTGCCATTTTATGAATATCAAGCCCAATTTAGGATGTGTGTGTGCGTGTGTGTGTGTGTGTGTCTGTGTGCATGAGCTTGTGTGTGCGTGTGTGTGTGCATGCGCGCATGTTTGATTTTGTGTGTGTGTGTGTGTGCCTGTGTCTGCATGAGCTTGTGTGTGTGTGTGTGTGTGTGAGAGAGAGAGAGAGAGAGAGAGAGAGAGATGAAGAGATGAAGTTGTCTTTGCCTGCTAATGAGAGCCTGTATGGAGTGGAGCTGTGAGACTGCAGGGTAGCAGTGCTCTGCTCTCCCAGCGGTGCGCAGTACTGCCCTCTACCAGCAGGGGGGGCTGCATTAGTCAAATCAGGTCTATGCTCCTCAATTTTCTGAAGAGCAGACAAATTGTCATTTGTAGATATTACAAGACCATTCTTTATGATAAGAAGTATACGGTGGTATGTATTAGCATGGTATTATTTGTTTATTACATGCCAAGCATCATAAATTCATAAATTCTGGACTAGTACTTGCACTGATAGTGAATATATTACAGTAAAAATATTTTTTAATTGTTGGTTCACAGACACTTCAGGTTCCCCCCCCCCCCCCCCCAAGTCACAGTGTTTGGATTATATTAGTGCAGGCTGATGTATGCTAGGAAAGCCTAATTTATTAACCTGTGAATACTTAATTAACCTGTGATAACTGGTGTTAATATTGTTTTCAGTCGATTTTATTTATTTCTTTTTTAAGGCAAACCACATTCCTGAGAAATATTTCTGTTCAGTGATCTCTGTCTTTCCCACCCACACACACTCACACTCACACATACACACTCACAACACGCTCTCTCTCACTCACACTCACACACACACACACACACACACACACACACTCACACACACTCACACTCACACACACACACTCACACACACGCTCTCTCTCACTCACACTCACACACACACACACACTCACACTCACACATACACACTCACACACACGCTCTCTCTCACTCACACACACACACACACACTCACACACACATCACACACACTCTCTCTCACTCACACACACACACACACACACACACACACACGCTCTCTCTCACTCACACATACACACTCACACACACGCTCTCTCTCACTCACACACACACACACACACACGCTCTCTCTCACTCACACACACACACACGCACACACTCTCACCACACTCATGCACTGAGTGTGTGTAAGTGAGCAGCTAAATAAATATGAAGACGTGCATGCAGATGTGATGGGCGGGCAGATAGTAATATAAATGCTGTCCCTCCTCTTCACACACCCTAACGTGATTGTTTGTTGAACCCTTCCCAGAAAGGCTGTCCCAGGGGTGAGGGGTATCAGCGCTCGCCGTTCGGCAGGGTAAGGAGACGCACCTTTAGGAGGTTTTCGGTATTCAGAAGCGACTGGAGGGCGACGTGTTACGTCAGTTTGAATTCAAATCCGTTCGGATCACATGATCATCTGAGTCATCAGAGCCAGCAATTCGCTCATAAATAAGAAACGCTGGCTTTCACTGAGGATCTGCGGCAGGTTCCTTCCCATAATTCAGTGCATTTGGGGGGCGGGGGGGCGGGGGGGGGGGGGGGGGCGCAGGCACGCGCGGTCATATTTGTGTCATTAGCTAATCTTGTGGATCAGGCAGTTGTCATGTGCAGTGAAGGAGAGCATTTGAGCAAACAAGGTCAGTATCTTCAGTACAGGATCGTACTTTGAAATGAACTGAAGCACAGCGCACAGATTTAATAGGTGCAGGTGGGGCTGGTTTGTCACGACTGCTGTTTCTTTTTATTTATTTATATGCATTATTAGTGCCCGACTTCAGAAAGCCAGTCTTTCTGTTCTTGACAGTTATTATTCATCATTAGTCAAGGCATCATTGTGTAACGCTCCACAGTTACAGTACACTTCACAGAGTGCGGCTGGCTCCATAATTAGCTGGAACCCGAAATAATCCTCTTCTGCAGACACTTCTGCCAGATGTGAGAAAATGGGGTCTGCAGACAGACCGAGACTCCTCGCGATCCAGCAGACCCGCCGTCTCCATCGCCCTCGCGCTGTTCACACGTCGAGAGTTCACACCTTCAATTGGGCTCGCTGCTCTGCGGGGTTGCCATGTTGAGGTGAGATTCTCCCACGTAAGCAGTTTCTTCCCTGCTGCTGTGTTGTGTGTTGTGGCACGGTGTCCCACCTCAGTGGCCACGTTGCAGTGCGATTCCCGGTCTCAACCAGCCGCCATCTTGAAGTGTGAGTCTCCTGCATAGGTGAGACCCCTGGTTGCCATGCCCTGGCAGGAATCCCCCACCTTAGTTCCCTGGTTGCTATGCCTTGCAAGATTCCCCACCCAAGGGAGTTCCTGGTTGCCATGCTGTGCAAGATTCCCCACCCTAGGGAGTTCTTGGTTGCCATGCTGTGGCGGAATCCCCCACCCTAGGGAGTTCTTGGTTGCCATGCTGTGGCGGAATCCCCCACCCCAGGGAGTTCCTGGTCGCTATGCTGTGCAAGATTCCCCACCCCTGGGAGTTACTGGTTGCCATGCTAAAAAGCAGACAGGACACACAGCACAGCTCCTGGTACTCTGGAACAGGGACATTTTCTCATTAACAGTACATTTGGGTACAGACACAGAAGCACTGGGCTTTCCGAAGCCTGCAGTAGATAGCTGGATATAACACTATAAGCCAAGCTCTACACATTATCGGCTTGTATCATGCGATCTTATTACTCATATGAACTTACAATGGCGACAGCCACAGGAATTAAAATCGAGTTAACCAATTTTAATTTTACAAAGTGAAGCACGCAGAACTATCTGTCAGTAGGTCTTGATAGAAATGGAGATGTGTGGTAAGGATGTGAGTACTCAAGTTATGTGCTAAAAAAAAAAAAACAAAGAAGGGAAAGCTGGCAGCTGGTTGACATGCGATGTGTGTCTGCAGCGTGGGGACCAAAGCAGACGTGTTAAAAATACACTTCCTCTCCGCTGCGCAGCGAGCTGCCAATCACAGCGCAGATGTGCCCTGCATCACACGGTCACGTTCCGCGGCCCGGGTTCCGGAACATTCCCAGAGCGGCGCTGGCGTTCCGTGCGTCCGGCTGGGCCTCCTGACAGCGCGTCGCCGGCTGTGAACCCGCGTCTCTCTTCATTTCCCTCTTTCTTTCTTTCTTTCTTTCTGTCATTCTTTCGTTTTTTTTAAATTGCCTGAGGAAGCTTGCGGGACGGGTCCGGAGTGCGTCCCCAGCGCACTGTGCCGCCTGATGATTAGAGGTGAAGGGAAAGGAGGAATGATCGGATCGCGGCGTTCCGGTGACGTCCCGCACCGCGCCACGCCGAGCCGAGCCGAGCCCCGAACCGAAACGGGACGTGACAGGGAGCGGAGCAGCGAGGGATCTCAGATAAATATTTTACACCGATAAATTATTCCGTTTGTTCCTCCACCGCCGCTCCTGCTCCTGCTCCTGCTCCTGCTCCTGCCGCTGCTCCTGCTGCGGCTGCGGCTGCCTCTGTGGCTGGGGCCTTGTCATGCGTGTGACGGGGAGCCGGCATACATTACACGCACCTCCGATTCCTTTGGGGTCCCCTGAAGGGTGGCGAGGGCTTTGGGACGGGGGGACGGGGACGGGGGGGGGGCGGGGGTGATGGGCCGTCCCGTGGCTGCGTACAGACGAGGCCCTTCGTACGCCTCCACCCTCTCAGACGGTCACGTGATCTTTAGCGCTCCTCCCGGGATTTGACTTTGAGCTGGTCTGCGTACGCCTGCATTCCCGCCTGATAGCATTCTGCACTGCTCTGTATCTGTCATCAACGTCTATTTATTTATTTATTTATTTTTATTTATTTATTTATTTATTTGCTTATTTCTATTCATTGTTTTTGTTTAGGTATTTATTTAGTTATTCGGTTATTTTGCAATTTAGTCAATTTTATCTGAACCACTTATATTCAATTCTTAATTGTCCATGTTCTTTGGTCCCATGATCCGTCTAGGGACAGGCGTTGGAAATTAGCAAAGGCTGCATTAATATCGTGGTGCATTGCACTGGAAAATTGTTTGCCAACTCTGTGTAAACTGTGTCTGTCCCTGTCAAATAAAAAAATTAATAAATTGAATATATATATAGTCAGACTTAGCTGCCTTAGCATTTTGGGTGAGGGTAGAGCTGTCCTCTAAACACAAGGGATTATAATGTATTTTATAATGTATTATGCAAATGTCCTAAACTCGTTTTGTCTGGGAGTCACGATTCACACATGATTCACAGATTGAGTCTATATCAGGCTGGCGGTTGGTGACGCTTACCAGAGAACTGTGATGAGTATGGGCTTACCTTCCACTTGGCTAGCGATGGCGACCAGCCCTCGTTGATGGCGACTGTCAGTCCGTTCAGGTTTTGTTGGGGGGAAAGTCACTAAAACTAGGGTTAGAGTTAACGAGAGGGAATAACACCGTTTTATTCCTGCTGAGGTCCGCGATGGCTAACTTTTCCCTCGCCCTGACCCTAACCCTCACCCTAACGTCTCTCTCCAGGCTCATTGTCACGCCCCCACTGTCAGACGTTTTCCTCCCATAATGCTCCTGGGAAGGGAGGAGGTAGCCGCACGCATCTCGTTAAGCATCACCGGTTCATGGTATCCCCTTAAAGGTGTTATCCCATCTACATAAAGAAGCTAAAGGAAAGGAAACTCATAAAGCAGCCCAAAGAGAGAAGTCCATCTTTCTCTAGGCAGATCTCCAGACATTAGCAGAAGTGTTCATCCATCCATCCATCCATCCATTATCTATTGCCCGCTTATTCCTGGTCAGGGTCATGGAGGGTGCTGGAGCCTATCCCAGCATGCCTTGGGCGAGAGGCAGCAATGCACCCTGGACAGGTACAAGTGTTCATGCCTGTTTTACTTATCCGATTTGATTTCAGTATGCCAAATCTAAAAAAGAAAATCAACTCATCACGATTGTCTGCCACAATCTGTCTCACAGGTTGCCAGTAAAAATTTCTTGGACTGCAAGCCAATAACAAAAAAAAGTTTCATTTATTCCAACAGTCTCTACATCAACTTTATTATTGCATTTTAAAAATGCATGCACTAAACCTTCTTCATTCTATTGAAAATTGTGTTATAGTTAGATTTATGGATTTAATGCTTAATGAAATATTTGATGCTTTTAAAGTGTTTTTTTTTTCTTTTTTCTTGAATTGCTTGTTTCAGATGTAATCTTTGCCTTTTAATCGCTTTTAATCGTGAGTGAGTGAGTGAGTGAGTGAGTGAGTGAGTGAGTGAGTGAGTGAGTGAGTGAGTGAGTGCATATTGATGGCTCTTGTGTGATGAGTAAAAATGTGATTTTAGATGTTTTTTGGGGGGGGGTTTGAGACCCCTTTGAGACGGGGAGGTGAAATAAACGAGCTGCTCTTTGAAGTCGTCTCTCCGCGAAGCGCCCGTCCCCCGAGCGTGACCTTTACTTAGCGGCCCCGTGAGAACGATCCCGGCCTCTAACTGCGGAGGCTTTGAGGGTGACGGCAAACTGCCGTGTCACGAGCCCATCTGCGGGTACTTTACTGGCCGTACCGCGCAGTGAACAGGGGGCTCTGCGCAGAAAAACACAGCGCAGTTCAAGCCTGTGTGCGGGTACTTTACTGGCCGTACCGCGCAGTGAACAGGGGGCCCTGCGCAGGAAAACACGGCGCAGTTCAAGCCTGTGTGCGGGTACTTTACTGGCCGTACCGCGCAGTGGACAGGGGGCCCTGCGCAGGAAAAACACGGCGCAGTTCAAGCCCGTGTGCGGGTACTCTAACGGCCGTACCGCGCAGTGAACAGGGGGCACTGCGCAGGAAAAACACGGCGCAGTTCAAGCCTGTGTTTCTATCATGCCGTGGTAAAAATGCCCCTGTGTTCTGCGACAGGCCTCGGATGTGTGCCGCATCTTTATTGGACTCGAGTGTTAAGGGTCCGGGTGTATATTTGCATTCCGTACTCCGATGGTTTCGGAGTTGACGGGGAGTAATCTAAAAAGGAGAGAGAGAGAGAGAGATAGCGGGAGAGGCAGAGAGATGAATATATTTAATTTCCTTTTGCAGTGAAATTCTGTCTTGAGATTGCATTTATGGATAGAATCTGCTCGCAAAAAAAAAAAAAGACATTTTCGTAATAATGTACTGTATGTAATGACACGGTTATATTAACTCTGCCTACATCCTGTTGACTCTTTGAGAGAAATAAAGCTTTATCTGTTTTTATTTATTTATTTATTTATATTTATACGTGTAGCGCCGTAAGGACTATTTTCATTAAATCCAATTGGATTTTTTAAAAATGTATTTGAGGTGAGGATTGGAAGCCAGTAGTTCTGTCGGCAAATTAAAATGAAGCGTCGGCATTGCACCACACATTCCATTACATGAACTAATTTCATTGGTTGAGGGCCGATGTATGTAAAGACTTCGACAGCATACCTGAAATTCACTCACTCGTTCTCCACACAGGGAAAAAAAAATGATCGCACAGCGATTTAAGGCAGGATTCTATCTAGCAAGACCAGTGTCGTATTGAAGGCCAGATTGGTCTGAAAAGCATTAACTTCCTCATTTAATTTCTGTCTGTTTTAAAAAATGGATCCGAGGATAAGGTCGAGTGTTGGCCCTGCTGGGCGTCGGTGTTGTTCCAGGGTCTGTTCAAGAACATTCTTATCAGTAGCTGTTAACATGAGCAGCTTAAAAAGAATTAATAAATGTTGGAGATCATTTCCATACAGTGACCCCTTATGTCAAACAGCTTTTTAAAAGGATGTATTATATCGCATTGCCAGCATTACTTTTTTTGTTCGTTATTTTATTCCATTTCAGATAAGATTATCTTTAGGCTGCAAGATGATAAGGTAAGGCATTAGTGAGGTTGCATGCAATTGAGAGGGCATATTGAAATGTGTTCTTACTGCCTCAAAACTATGATATTAGCTTCCTGAAATCAAGCACACAGCTGCTTCTGTTAAGCTAAGAGTTTTATATGGACATTTTGTACTGTGATGGTCTGCATGAAGGACATTGTGAAGCGTTGGTGAGTAATGTTTACAGTAGCGAATCATAGCCGTACAAATCATCATGCATACACTACATGGCCTGAAGTATTTGGACATCCAACATCTCATCCAAAATTATGGGTATTAAAATGGAGCTGGTCCGCCCTTTGCTGCTATAACAACCTCCACTCTTCTGGGAAGGCTTCATACGAGATGTTGGAGCATTGCTTCAGACATGGATTAGGCGATCAGGTGTTTTGGCTTTCAAGTTGATCCCAAAGGTGTTGGATGGGTTTGAGGTCAGGGCTCTGTGGTCAAGGTCAAGTCCAGTCAAGTTCTTCCACACCGATCACAACAAAGCCATTAGTCCATATGGACCTCACTGTGTACACGGGGGCATTGAAAATGGAAATGGACTTCCCCAAATTGATGTCGCAAAGTTGGAAGCACAGAATTGTCTAGAATGTCATTGTATGTTGTTGCATTAAGATTTTACTTCACTGGAACTAAGGGGGCCTAGCCCAAACCATGAAAAACAGCCCCAGACTAAGGGGTATCCAGATACTTTTGGTCACATCGTGTATGTTTTCTCTCTCAAGAGTTCGTGAAATTTTGACATGGAATCCGAAACAGCAAGCGAAGCGCTCTCTTCTTAAAACAACCTTGAAAACAAACATTTGTCTCATTTGAAGCTTTGGCCTCGTTGCGCGTCGCGTTACGCTTCCTCTGAGAACACTGGAGAAACGACCGCCGTAAATATCATTTTTTTAACGGCTTTCACGTCTTCAGATTTTTGCACGTCCTAGTTTTCACAGGCACGTGCTCGTTAAACGTAGCGGCCCCTTCGCCTGATGAAGGCCGTGCGCTGGCCTCACGACATTTCCCCAGGAAGACGGAGTGCACGACTATGGTACGAAGCCTTTTTGTTGTGTTCCTTACCGTAATTCTGCCGCCTTCTCATCTCTAATGAGTCAGAAGACCTTTCAGATTTTTCCCTCTGAATACTTTTTTTTTGTTGTGTTTTTAAAACTTGTATCTTAGGTGCTTGAAATAGATTTTAGATTTCTGGAGAGAAAAAAACAGCATTGCATTTTTTTCAGTAATTAGTATGGATTCAGTGAAGCGGGAGATGTTTGGACGTCTTCATAGTGCATTGGTAAACCGTGCACAGGATCCCTCCCAGCTGTACATGAATAGGTTCAGTTTTCCTACACTGCAGGTGTTTTGAGAATTTCAGTCGGTTGTAGAACTGTAGAGATTCCGTTAAATGCGGTTAAATAATGCATAAGTAATACTTTATTTATCCCGCTTTGGGGAAATTAATCAGGATAAAAACCGCGTGGTTTGTGCAGGCATAAAATGCCTTGAGATGCAAAGCGTACATCCGCACCACCCACATTCACAGCTACTCATCAAAACAAAAACCCAGGTGACACACGTGTTGGCGTGTAAGGTAAAATATCAGAAGAACTGAAGTTAAGGTTAAAAGATTGCTAAAAGTCAATTAGATTAGTTAATGAAAAAGTGGAGTAAAAAAATAGGCAAGGTGGTTTTCATAAACCAGGAAAAGTGGTGTCACACAATAGCTTGCATTTATAAAGCCTGATGTTAGTCATGTCTCAGATTATTTTAATACCACTCTGTATTTATGTATACCCAGCAAGCACCTTTGAGAAGAAGACACTGCTGTTTGTCCTTAGCAGGACTCGGAAAGCTGTTTGTGTGGAATTTTCTCTAGCCTTGATTTGATAAAAATCGGTCTGTGGTCTCCAGGCCACAGGATGAGAGATGGCTGAATAGCTGTGCTCAATCTGGGGATGTTTCCTTTCTGAAGAAGCACAGCTATAATGGGGGACCCTGTTGTATTACCCAGCTAATGCTGCCTGGCAGTACGCAGGCTGTTTTTTTTTCCACAGGCTGAGCAGGGGTTTCAGAAGAAGTACAGCTTTCACAGGGCCTGTTGTATTACCCAGCTAAGTCGTCCTGCCTCCATGCTGTAGATCGGCTGTTGTTCCCCAGACTGAGCAGGGTTGTATGCCTCTCAGCGATCCCCATTTCTGGGAACACGAGAGAGGAAAATGTCCCGCTGCAGAGGCATTCTGGGGCTGCAGAGGCATTATGGGGCTGCAGAGGCATTATGGGGCTGCTGCGTTTACGGCTATCAGTTCGCCTGGAGTTGCTGAACGCTCACGGTCCTTCTGAGTTCTCCATGGAGAGAGAGCAGGGTACAGAGGACAGGAACACCTCAGTCCTCATCCATTCATCAGCAGCTTCCTCTCAGGGAAAATGCCAAATAAAAGCTGCCTGCATAACGTACAAAGTCCATGGTAGAACATTTATCATGGCAGTTAAATATCATGGTCGGCAGTGTAGTATAATGGGTCACAGGTTAGATTCCCAGATAGGACACTGCCGTTGTACCCTTGAGCCAGATACTTAACCTGAATTTCTTCAGTATGTATGTCCAGCAGTATAAATGGATGCAGTGTAAACGCTGTGTAAAATGTCGTGTAAGTCGCTCTGCTAAATGCCCGTAATGTATGTGTAATGAAATTTCCCGGCTGTAGTGATGACCTGTTGGTTTCTGCAGATGGCCTCAAACGGACAGGGTCAAACAGACAGGGTCGAAACGCAGAGGCCAGGTGCTGAACAAATGCTCTAATTCCTTTCCCTTCGTATCTACTGACCCTTAAAAGGTGTGTTACTGACCATGACCCACAGAGCAAAGGGTCTGTTGTTCAGCTGGGTCATTTTCTCTATGGTTCTCTCCATTATCATGCCCTTTTTCAGTAAGCAGGTGAGCGGGAGGTGAACAGGCTGTGGATAAAAGTGTCTAATTATCATTTAGCGCACCATTGTTTTGACAGTCAAGGGGAGCTGAAGTTGCATAGGAGCATAGTAATCAGCTGCAAACAGTCCCTGCAAACGAATCTTCCGATGTGGTGAAGAATTTAAAAGCATTGTTTTTAATGTTGACATTGTTTAATGTTAATAATTAGTGCACTTTTATGTTCCTTCTGCCCTACCAACTGTTCAGGCTGCTTATTATAATTATTACTATTCTTATTATTATTATTAGGCAGCTTATTGTTGTTATTATTATTATTATTAGGTACGGTATTATAATTATAATGATGATGATGATTATTATTATCATTTTATTATTATTATTAATAATAATAATAATAATAATAATAATAATAATAATAACAAATAATAATAAAAATTATAATAATAATTCTACTGGCATAGGTTGCTTAAACAACAATTTTGTTGTTTGCTGATGCTTAATATAAATGTAAGGGATGTTTGTATGGGGAGCTGTCCTTGGTGCTGAATCCCCACTGGGGCCTCTGTAGTGAAGGGGATTTTTGGCTCTCTCTCTGTAGATAACAAAGCATGTTGGCACATGCATACAAATGCACCTCATACATATCTCTGAGGACTTGTGTCTTGTGGTTTGATTATTTTTGGCCTGCGGTGCTAGGTTTTCAGCGCATTCTTTGTATAATATTGTGATGCTGTGGGTGGGGGGGGGGGGGTAGATCAGAATTTACTCAGATTTCATTACATTAAGTGTGTGAATAACTTATATCTTTATACTGAGAATGAGTTCCAAACAGATGGTTCCGAAGACGGTATATTTCTGATCTTGAAGGTATGCGTCATTTATGACGACCATTTGTGGAATTAGACATCTTTTTCTGTTCACAGAATAAATTGTGATTTTAAAAAACTATATAAATTTTGTGTTTTTTGGGGGAGGAGGGGTTTTGTTTCAGCTAAATAAAACACCATATTCTACTGCTCATTCCCCCAACAAAATCATATTGGACAGGCTGTAAAAAGTAATAAAAGAACATTTACAATCAATAGTGACCATTCCAAATGACGGCGTGGCTTAATAAACGTGGTAAATTTTATTCTGTGCATATGCTATTTCTCATATCCTCCGCCATTAGAATGACTTTTACCCAGCGTCGGTTTAATTACAGCAATCAGGAAACCTGTTCTTTTCACACGGCCGTATCTGGAATCTCCACGTGGTTTATAATCACCGTGACGTGCAGAGGAAGCCGGCTGCTGCTGCTCGCGTTTAAAAAAATATATACGGATGGAAAAGACAGTTTGAACTTCGTCCTCCGCCTTCGTGAAAGGCTAACTCATGAAGAGGTCAGCCGGGGTAGATCAGCCTTTGAAATGACGGCGGAACAGGCTGTACTGACCGCCCTGTACTCTTTGTAATCAAGCGGAGGGTTTAATTGAATGACGAGCTGCGGTTGGAAGGCTGCGTTAAGCGCACCTCCGCCAAGCGCGCGCGTATCTGTAACGGCTGCTGTGTGAGTGCAGTGAGTCAGCCCCGCTTATGCTACTCTTGATCTTTGCAGTAATTATGGTTGTCTGAAGCGTGTACCAGACCTGCATTGCATGCTGTATGAACTTATTAAACTACAGTGTGTGGACAGCCTACTGTTGAACAGAATCAGTTGGCCAGGTCAGACACCGGTGAGGTGGGCATTTTTCTTATGACATTCTGCATTTCATATCATGTCTTTGCTCAATTTTTTATCCGTGTGACTGAAGCTGTTGCTTTGCTCTCGACAGTGTTACATAATACTGTGACATCACTGTATCCAGTTCCCATTCTAACATGCGTGTGACAGCATCAGTTTCACTATAGGTGACTGTGCTGTACAGTTACCGGTGAAGTAAAGACAAATTGATTTATGCACATCAAGGGGAGGCTGTGCTATTGCGTTTGTGTCTCCAGGGAAACGTGGCATGGAAACTGATAAATAAGAGGAAATTGAATAAAAATGAAGAAACAGTAGGAGCTCTGACCTGAGTGGTAGATGGTGAAGATATCACCATAAGGCCCGTGGAATAGCCCCCAGTGATGAATGGATCCTGTGTGAAAATGGGTCTTAGCTGTGCGTGGTGTTCTGGATACAGGTTATTCAGCAGCACGGTGTCCGTTGCGGTTTGAATTGGCTGTGGTGAGTGCCGTCTTGTGTTTGGCGGACATGTGCATTCAGTAATGCCGTAGCGTAGCGAAGCAGGATATGAAGAACAAGCTGCTCCATCCTCTATCTGCAGACAGTCAGTAATACAGTATTTGTACTGTCATTTTGTCTGCCAGGATCTGACGGAAGATGGAAAATTTGTTTTGAGAAGTTCAGCTTGGAAATGCAGCATTAGTTTTCATCAGTTCTCTTCCCTGTCTAGTAGTGATAGTTCCTTTTTTTTAAAGCCATGATTTTCTGTGCACCCCAAAATGAATTTCAGTGAGTAATTCTCTAAATTCTTTAACCTTCCTTGCAGGTGCAATTATTATTTATGCAGAGAGAGTTATTAGCTACATGTGCAACTAGAGATAGATGAGAAATACACTGCAGCCTGCTGCAGTTTGCATTAATATGAACATAGCCCTTGGACGCTGAAGTGTGTAAGCAAACTATATAATATCTGCTTTGAATGTGCAACTCTCCAGTTTGCAGTAAATATCCTTTTCCTCCAGGGCCTATGAAGAAACTTATATTTATTCCATATCTGTATCTCTATTTTAAGCTGAGGTGTGTTTTTTAATTTATTTCTGCTATTTTTTTGAAGTGGAATACACTGCAATATACTGTAAATATGTAGATGTATTGCTAAATATAATTCTAAATATATTTATATAAAAATTGTATATTGGCCACATGCTTTTAGCATTGCAATATCTTGTTAATATATTTTACTTAAATACAATACACTACATTCCATCTTATACACTACAATCCATAAAGTATTTTTTTCCCATAGTTTTTTTCCACCTTGTCTATTACTTTGATAAGTTCAGCATATTATATAGCACCTTGGCAAAGGTGTCATACTTTAGCCAAGGGCTTAAATGAGCCCTAATTTCTGTGGGTGAAATCCATGCTCCTTCCATAAAGTGGAGAAAAATAAAGTCTGAAAGTTGAATCTACTGTGTGTACAGGCTGTCTCTAATCTTCCTTAAGTGGGACAAAAACCGCACCGCGTGTCCACTGTACAGACTCTCTATACTCACCAAATAACTCTGCTCCATAGTCTTAACACTCAACGCTGTGTCTCCTTGCTGCTGAAACTGAAGCCTTCCAAACTAATGCACCCTCCTGATAATTAACGGTCCTAGTATGTACTGTGCTAGCGGCATTCTGTGCTGTCATATCGCATCATAAACTCCATTTATCCAGTTTACCCACCAAGACTGGACACCCCTGCTCTGTAGGGATATTGGCGTTGAAACGACAGAGGAAGACGAAGGGACAGGAGTCAGTGCTGTGTGTTTGTACACAGGCAGAGGGACAGGTGTAAGTGCTGTGTGTTTGTACACAGGCAGAGGGACAGGTGTAAGTGCTGTGTGTTTGTACACAGGCAGAGGGTTAGGAGTCAGTGCTGTGTGTGTGTTTGTACACAGACAGATGGTTAGGAGTCAGTATTGTGTGTGTTTGTACTTATGCAGAGGGTTAGGAGTCAGTGCTGTGTGTGTGTTTGTACTTATGCAGATGGTTAGGAGTCAGTGCTGTGTGTGTGTTTGTACTTATGCAGACGGTTAGGAGTCAGTGCTGTGTGTGTGTTTGTACTTATGCAGAGGGTTAGGAGTCAGTGCTGTGTGTGTGTTTGTACTTATGCAGAGGGTTAGGAGTCAGTGCTGTGTGTGTGTTTGTACACAGACAGATGGTTAGGAGTCAGTGCTGTGTGTGTGTTTGTACTTATGCAGAGGGTTAGGAGTCAGTGCTGTGTGTGTGTTTGTACTTATGCAGACGGTTAGGAGTCAGTGCTGTGTGTGTGTTTGTACTTATGCAGAGGGCTAGGAGTCAGTGCTGTGTGTGTGTTTGTACTTATGCAGAGGGTTAGGAGTCAGTGCTGCGTGCGTGTTTGTACACAGACAGATGGTTAGGGGTCAGTGCTGCGTGTGTGTTTGTACACAGGCTGAGGGTTAGGAGTCAGTGCTGTGTGTGTGTTTGTACTTATGCAGATGGTTAGGAGTCAGTGCTGTGTGTGTGTTTGTACTTATGCAGAGGGTTAGGAGTCAGTGCTGTGTGTGTGTTTGTACTTATGCAGATGGTTAGGAGTCAGTGCTGTGTGTGTGTTTGTACTTATGCAGAGGGTTAGGAGTCAGTGCTGTGTGTGTTTGACAGAGGGAGAGGTTTCAGTGCTGTGTTTGCATCATTTGCTCTGTGTGAAACAGGCCCAGTAAATGGAGCTCTCAGCTTCGGCGTCTGAAGGCCCTGCTGATGTAACAGCTGCCAGCGTGACGTATGCACTGAGAGAGAAATCCAATTGTGGTGAGGCATCTCTGCAGTACGGGAGGGTGGCGGGGGAGGGGGGGCAAGGTGGGGGCTGTGGCACCGGACCGGCCTGTGATTTATCACCAAACCCCCCGCTACATTTGCCAGTAGGAAAACACTTCAGCGGCGAGCAGAGGGAATAACTCAGGAAGGATAGATGAGAATTTAGATTGAATTATATTTCTCCTTCCTATCATATCGCCTCCACTCCCCCCCCCCCTTCCCCCCCCCCCACCCACCTCCTCTCCTGGCCTCCTCCTCCTGGAGGTGTCAGCGCTGGGCCCGGCTTGTTAAGGTTTATTTTCTGTGGCACCCGGGCCTCGGACACGTTTCAGAATTCACAAGAGGCATTGGGCTCAGCCGTTTAACTGCACTAGCTTCGGTCCTGTGTGTATGCTAGCTTCGGTCCTGCGTGTATGCTAGCTTAGGTCCTGTGTGTATGCTAGCTTCGGTCCTGTGTGTATGCTAGCTTCGGTCCTGTGTGTATGCTAGCTTCGGTCCTGTGTGTATGCTAGCTTCGGTCCAGTGTGTATGCTAGCTTCGGTCCTGCGTGTATGCTAGCTTCGGTCCTGTGTATATGCTAGCTTCGGTCCTGTGTATATGCTAGCTTCGGTCCTGTGTGTATGCTAGCTTCGGTCCTGCGTGTATGCTAGCTTCGGTCCTGTGTGTATGCTAGCTTCGGTCCTGTGTGTATGCTAGCTTCGGTCCTGTGTGTATGCTAGCTTCGGTCCTGTGTGTATGCTAGCTTCGGTCCTGTGTGTATGCTTGCTTCGGTCCTGCGTGTACACTAGCGTCGGTCCTGCGTGTATGCTTGCTTCGGTCCTGTGTGTATGCTAGCGTTGGTGCTGTGTGTATGCTAGCTTCGGTCCTGTGGTATGCTAGCTTCGGTCCTGCGTGTATGCTAGCTTCGGTCCTGTGTGTATGCTAGCGTTGGTCCTGTGTGTATGCTAGCTTCGGTCCTGTGTGTATGCTAGCTTCGGTCCTGCGTGTATGCTAGCTTCGGTCCTGCGTGTATGCTAGCTTCGGTCCTGCGTGTATGCTAGCTTCGGTCCTGTGTGTATGCTTGCTTCGGTCCTGCGTGTATGCTAGCTTTGGTCATGTGTGTATGCTAGCTTTGGTCCTGCGTGTATGCTAGCTTTGGTCCTGCGTGTGTACGTGTGTTTGTGTGTACGTACCAATGTATGCAATAAAAAAGTAGTTTGAAAGAAATTTCTTGACTTACAGTTGTTCAAAAAAACAGTACGGTGTCTTCATCAAACTGCAGTTGTTTTTCTTTGTCATGGAATTTTCACCTTTTAAGGCTTTAGTTGGCAGTGATCCCTCACCCATGGGGAGGTAATATCTCACTAATACCGCATCATCAAAAAACAACACCTAACTTCCCACGCTCCGCACTGCCCCCCCCCCCCCTCAGTTCCCCCCACCCCAGCCCATGGCTGTCATTCGCTCCTCTAGGGCTGTATGATAATATCAGGTTTAATTATTTCTGACGCCAGCCTGCAGCCTTGAGAGGTGAGTTGTGCAGATTTACACCTCATTACCCCACAGCGCACACAGAGATATTTGCTGTTTTTAGCACCGAGTGCAGTGGGAGTGTCTTTGTGTGAACAGATAGTTGAGTCAACATCTGCCTCTGTGGCCGTCCAGCTCAATGCGGGGGGGGGGGGCACAGAACGCTTAATCACATTGAACATCGTCGTGATGATGTATGTCTGCCTCGTTCTTCTCCTCTCTCTGCACTGATGTTCCTATCCAGGCCGCACCGTTTGCGTTGTGCTAATGTTGCTCCTTGGTGCAGCGTGCGCTTCAGTGCAGGTTAAGCACTGTACACTCACCAAGGTGCTACAGCAGCTGTACCCCATTTGGGATTTGAACCCGTAAAACCCAATTCTGGGGGCGGTGTGAGGTGTGAATATTTTGCCAGTTGGGTTTAAGCGCTCGGGGCCCCGGAACGCGCTGCGCTACACAAAAACAGAGCTAGTTTATTAGCGGGGAGGCATTTCATGTGGGGCGCACGTGACTGTAATCTCGCGCCTCGTGCCCCCCCAGCACGCCCCCCCCCACACACACACACACACACACAGACACACACACACAGACACCCACACACACAACACACACACACACACACACACACCACACACGAACACACACCACACCCCCCCGCGGCCAGCCCCCGCGGGCGCTGGAACAGAACCCATCTGGAAGTGTGCCGTTCCTTCAGCCCACGCCGCCCTAACGAGCCCGTTAACAGGCCGCTGTTCCCCTAATTGGCTCCCGCGCAGAGAAGCCAAACAGGAAGTGCAGGACTGCGAGTCATCGCGCTCTGTACGGGCCCCGCGGCCAATGAAATTCAGCGCCCCCCCCCCCCTTCCACTCACCCCCAAGTGGCTCGGCCGCAAATCAGTCAAATTTAAATATTAAATGTCTGCCCTGCCCCCCCCAGGCCCCCACCCTTTTAAATGAGGTCTGAGGATGCTGAGAAAGTCCTCCCTACATCACTTTTTCAGGAGAGGTCTGTTCTGTCTGAGCGCAGAAGCCGGTGAGTTTGTGGGTATAACTTCTGAACCATGCCAGCGTTGGAAGAAAATCCACACCGAAAGATATTCAGCCTTTTCCATTTTTAAAAATATGAACATAAATGTTGAAATATTATGATTAAAAGCGTACAATAATATATTATTATTTTCCGATTTCTCCCACACTTGCAGATCTCCGTATTTTGAATAATCTCGTCGAATGGGCCGCTGCGGGTTCCTGCTTCACACAGAGATCGATGAGGCCGTTAGCGCTGCTGAATGCCCCTAAACGGGGCTGTCCCGCGGGGATTCGGCCTGTTTCATTAGCCTCCCCACCCGGGACTGCTAAAGCAGGGAGGGGGAGGAGCCTTGGAGTTCCAGCCGAATAGCCAATAATAACAGAATAGACGGAAAGATCCAGGCCATTCAAATCTGTCTAATGGACTTTAGGCTCTTTTCTTTGATTAAAAATGAATAAATGAATAAACGTGATGAGCCAACATTTTTTAAATGTGTCTCAACAGAAGTTTGCTTTTTTGAAAAGTTTGAGGTATTTCTGATGAAATCTGATAAAGCTATATAAGCACTTAGAATAAAAGTACCAAGTGCGTGTTCGCCCTACACCTTCAAACTCTCATTTCCTGTGACTCTGAGAAAAATGATAATAAAAATAAAAACAGACAGCTGACCTGCAGAATCACAGGTGGAAAAGCAGGGGTCTGGTTTTCTTTGCTAGCCTGCTGGGCAGTTTTCTGGTTCGCACTGATAGCTGTGGCGTTTTTTTTCGTTGTTGTTTTGACACATTCTTATTGTGTGGACGTGTGTTCAGTTTTTTTTTTTCCTGGGGTTTGTCTTGCTGGTGTCGAACGTTTCTAGAATAGGGTGGTGACGCCCTTTGCTCTCGGCCAATCGGCTTCTCCGGTCAAAGCATCGCCTGTCGCCGCGTGGCAGGAAATGGCGATGTCGGGCGTTAGCAGCGCGACGCTACGCGGGTTAAGCTGCAGCACTGTGAATGTGCCCATGGACCCGGCTGCCTGCAGATTTATACCCCCTGCTCCGTGAGAGGGGGGGGGGGCTTGTTCCTGTTTTTTTAAACACCCAGGTTCCTGGCGCACAGGACAGAAGAAGAGCCAGAGCCGTTTGTGACCAGAGGGCCGTCTGACTGGGACGGAACTCTGAAACCATGACAACCGGTTCGCCGGGATTCTGATGTAGCCTGCCGCTGGGGCAGCCTGTGTGGTCCGCGTTTGGTCTGGGGCGGAGCAGGCGGGCGATGTGCACACAGAGCATAAAACGGGCGTTCGGCCGAGAGGCTCAAATGAATTATCAGAGAGGGCGTTCGTGGCTCTCAGAGACCCTTTTCAAACTGAGTTCAAAGGCTCTGAAGAGGGGCTTTTTCACGCGATGCTGTGTGTGGCTCAGGCAGAAAAGGGCACAAATCCGAATCTTAAAATCTGTGAAATTTTTTGGAGTGACCACAGCAGACAGTCAGCCAGCGAGATGGAGAGAGAGAGAGAGAGAGAGAGAGAGAGGGAGGGCCTAATGAGGCTGAAAGCTCGGAGTTTTGGTGATACGCAGGAACGTGGGTACTTACTGATTAAAATTAATGGCTCAGTCCTGCATTCTGCTGGGCTCACAGCTCACGGGGGGGGGGGGGGGCGGAATTAGCTCACAGACCTTGAATACACATGAAAGCCCTTGTTAGAGTTGGTCTGCGGGGAGCTACAAAGCCGGAGAACACGGCGTTCGTTGGAAAGCTTTAGTTAATAGCGAGGCGACACATCAGGGCAGCCACGTTTGCTTCTTCCTCCGGCTCCAGTGTCTCTCTGAATCAGTCGGCCGTGGTCAGGACTCCTGCACTGGGCTGTGCTGCATATCAAACCGCTGCTTTTTTACAGCGTTAGAAGTATAAATGCCGCCAAGCGGTGTATAGGTAATCTTTCCTTTTTTTTCTTTTCTTTTTTCTATTTAAACAGACCTGATGTGGTAGTGAACGTCCAAGCGTCAGAGGCCATGTGAAATGCCAGGATGGTGGTGATTCTCAATACGCTTTAAAAAATAACTGTGATTCAACATGCGTATCAGTTGGCCGTGGTCTTGCATATTCACAGAAAGGTCTCAATGAGAACTAGGATGTGAAGAAACGAAATAAAAGAATAAAAATGAAGAGACACAGGGCTCTTAATAGCAGAAGCAGCATGACTTGTGAGTGACTTTCCCGTGCCGTCTCCCACGCGTTTGACCACGCGACGCACTGCGACACCGCAAGTGTGCGAGGAGCCGTCGGGGGGGCGGGGGGATAACGCGTGGTGATTCGCTCTTTGGCGGTGGGGGTTGTGGTTGTTGGGGGGGGGGGGGAGCATTGACAGGAGGCTTGAGTGAGGCAGGTATTTGAGGTGGTTGTGGGCAGGAAGGCGGGGGGGGGAGTTGGGGGTTCCTCTGGGGTCAGAAGGCCGATGTAAGTCATTCCTCACTGCCAACCTACAGCCAGCGTCTGGGTGTTGGGGTGAGGGGGTTGGGTGGAGGTGGGGGGGTTGGGGGCTAGGGTGTGATTTACTGGCACCCTGGGAGACGTATCTGTAATAGAAGCAGACATATTGGCCTCCTCCTGGTGGCTGTCAGCAGGGCAGTGTGTGATTCAGCTGGGGGGGGGGGGGTGAGGGGAAGGGGGGGGCTGCAGGAGGTTATGAAGGTGCAGCTGGGTGTCCCACGGGGCATTTTAAGGAGTAACTGCCTCACCCTTCATTATGGATCAGGGCACATGTTCATGTCACACTTTGTGACCCCCTACCCCCCCCTTTTGCATTGGGTTAGCAGACACACTCGCCACAGTTCCAAAGAGTGATGTCATAATCAATATGTGAGCGTTCTGTCGTTTATGGGCTGTACCTGTGATATGAATATAATGTCCCTCAGCACATAAATTTAGCTATTTAATGGGCGTAATATGATGAATGATAAATTCCAGTGCACGTGCTTGTCTGCTGAATCCAGGCGATTCCTCTCCAGCCTGTCGGACCAGGCTGTCCTCATTTAGGCCTAATCTGTTTGAAAAACCGTATTTCATTGCTTCTTAATATTATCCTTTTTTTTAAACCGTAACAGTGATTATGCTGCTTTTAAAATGCAGTTCTACGAGCGATTTGGGCCTCAGTATCCAAGCGTCTTCAGTATTCAGGACTGATTAAAACAAAAAATACATAAATAAATAAATAAATAAATAATTTTTTTTTTAAAAGGGAAGCCGCATATCTTATGGCTTGATTACGAGCCGTGCGATGTTAAATTAAAACTGGAACAAATCAAGTGGGAGAGTTTTTGGTGTTGCATTGAATATTAATTAAGGCAATTAAACGGGCTAAATTGCAATTTAAAATATAATTTGTTGTGGAGATGACATTGGGACTTTCACGGGTGGGGGGGGGTATGGGGTGGCTGCTGAGATCCAAGTCAATCTCCGCCTCTCCCTCCAACTTTAAACGTGTCTGAGGGAAACGGACTCTGCTGTTATCCACTGACGTGGAGGTCGGCCCGCAGCTCCGAGCCAGTAGCATGCCCGTGCCCAGGGCGACAGGGGCCTGTTCACATTAAACAGAACAGTGTTTAAGTGTACTGTAATTCTGTGATTTTTGTCATTTAAATCATTTTTTTTAAAACTATTATTAACATGTAGGCTAATTACGCAGCAACACCCTGTTACCCTGTTAACGTCCTAACCGCCTTACCCCACACCCCCCCCCCCCCACCCATTACACTAACCAGTCTTTGGGCCTTTGACACGGGGGAGAACATGCACACCGCACACGGAAAGGCCCCCTGCCAGGATTCCAGACTTCACCCGCATCGCGCTTCATAGAGGAATGCCCGGAGGCTCTACCGTGCGATATCTTCGTTTTCAATGTTATGTTTTCAACATAAACAAACATGGCTAAGGAAATGCTAAATTAGCTTCCTAACAGCTCGTAGCAGCCATTTTCAGCACATGTAATTAAGCGTGTGCGTTACGCGACGCGAAATCGAGTGATTGATACTGTGAAACCCGAACGGGGTCCTTTTGTCACGTTTGGGTCTGATACGGAGTATCGGAGCGTAGTTAAGAGCGGAATGATCCGGAGCGGCGGCGTGCGCGCGAGTCGCTAATGCTGCTCCAGTAGTTCAGTGAGCGGGCAGGAGAGGCGCAGGCAGGGGCGGCGCGGGCAGGAGAGGAGCAGGCAGGAGAGGCGCAGGCAGGGGAGGAGCAGGCAGGATAGACGCGGGCAGGGGAGGCGCAGGCAGGAGAGGAGCAGGCAGGAGAGGCGCAGGCAGGGGAGGCGCAGGCAGGAGAGGAGCGGGCTCAAACCCCCTGATTGCTTATTAGCCGCTGGAGTAACGCTGACGGTACGTAAGTGACACGGATGAAAGCGGTTTGGGAAGCGGTGGGGGGGGATCTCCCGGGAGGGGGTTATGGTGCGTGTTCATTACAGGCACCGGTTGCGGAGCCCTGGGGGGGGGCGGGGTATACTCTCAACAGGGCTTATTACTTAAATAAGCACCCTCTTACAGCTCCAGCCATCAAGAGGTTCTTCTGAGGTTTTACTTCACAAGTCTGTCGCGTCTTTAGTGTGTTAAGATGTGCAGGCAGGTGAACAAGAGAGGTCCAGAGTGCAAGAGAGTTGTGGTGCTCTTAATTTAATTATTTTTAATTATTTTAATGCATTTTAAACTTGGGAAAGGAGGGCCCAGTCATTCTGCAAATCCATAATTCAAATTCATTTTTCATTTTTCACCAACTGAAACGAAACCCCTCTGCTCTCCACTTTTGAAAATAATATTATAATATTTAAGGGTGAGAATCATAAATTATTTCGCTGCTGAATTTCACTGATTTTATCTTGAGGATTATCTTGATTTATCTTTATTTTGTCTGGAATGAAAACTAGGTTCTAATGACACAAATAAAGCTTGTTTTTCAAGGAGGCTGGTGGAGGCTGCATGCATGCCTTTATTTGACTGTGGTGATGTATTGTATTTAAAAAGTCCTGCCTCACTTCTCCACACTCCTGACACATTACACCGTGCTGCCTTAAAGTTTGACACCACTTCTGGTTTCTGCATCCATCACTGTGCTTTATCTCAGCCATTAGAATGGCCCTATTTGGCAATGAGGCGGAAAATGCACTGGCTGATATTTTTATACCAGGTTATCGCAGGTCAGATGCCAAACTGCTTGAGAGTGCTACCCCACATACTAATGGACATTACAGTTTAAGATCACAAAAATAGGATTTTATTTAAGGTTCCATAGACAAGAACGGTGTTTGGAAAGTTTTCCTTTGAATCGTGCTGCACCTTTTACATGGAATTCCTTGCAAAACAGATTTGAAATTCGACTATTTTGTTGGTGGTTGATTATTTTGTAAATACTTTTAATCATGTTCTCTTCTAGAAATTTAGCTCTTTTTAGTCTTCTGATCGTCTCTGTCGGTCTGTATTTTACGTTAATGTGCCGTGGTAACTTTATCTACGCTGCCATCTTGGCCCGGGCTCACTTGTAAAGGAGAAGTAAACCTCAGTGTGACTTCCCTGGTAAAATAAAGGATTTTTTAAAAAGAGATTGTTTATGTTGTTCATCTCGAGAGCCCGTGTTTCTGAGATTTTACGAAAATGTTTTTTTTTTTTTTTGCTTCGTACGCCTCCCCCGATTCCCGCCTTCGACATCATCTGCAGGAAGCCAGACCGGCGACGTGGTTTAAAATATGCTAATGGGTCCTTATTTTCCCAAACAAACACGCATCAGCCACCTTCCCGCCATCGTCCAATTAGCGTCTTTTTTGAGTTCGTCTGAAGAGCCGAGATTATTGGATGGGAATGAAGTGCCTTGATTGGTGCCTTTTAACTGCATTTAATGAGTCAGTTTTGCATTCTAGATTATCAGTAACGCGCGTCTGTCATTTAATTAATATAGAGAAGCTAATTTGCTCACTTAATGTTTCCCAAAATGGAAGCAGAACAAGCTAAAGACCTTAGTGGTGGAGTAAGCTTTACTTTCATATAAATTGCCCGACAACTGTAGTGAATTGAGCCGGGGGAGAATAATTACGTTTAATTTCATTTTCATTCGTATGCTTCCCCTCATGGTTTTTTCTTTCTTTTTAGGTTACCCCTCATGTTGATTGGCACCTTGTGTTTCCCTGCGTGTGTTCAGTGGAGTGGTTAAAAAAAGCATCCATTTTGAGATGGGGAACTTAACCTCTGTGTGTCATACCACTTCAGACTGGTAACAGAATTAGCTCACTGTCCTGTGAGTTTAGACACTCCCGGTGGCAGAAGATCTCCTTTGGCTCAAGCAGCTGTTCTGACCTCCTGGAATGACAGCCTTGCTTGGCTGTGCTGTGGAACGGGTCACGCCATGCCTGCAGGACACCCAACGGCCCTGAATGCTTTTAAATTTCACTGTCAGCTCGAGCTGTACAAGGGTCGTTTCTGTTCACGGCAACGTCGAACTATGAATTTAAGGAAACGTTTTCGATTTTTTTTGGGGTGAATACGCTTCATTTTCGACAATACGGTCTTTTTGAGGGCACATTCTAATGAGGACAATTAATGCGTAGGCCCAAATCCCCCGGTGGTTTCCTCCATAACCCTGATAATCTCTGTACTCCCAGAGCACAATAGCAGCAGTCATTTCTGCAGCCCCAGATGTTTCTGAGTTGGTATGGATTTGTAGGGCCTTGCGGCAGACTCATCTCTATGTTTCTTATTTTAAAAATTCCAACATTTTTGTTGTTGCTGCTGTGTGAAGGTGTTGTGTCTGCTTTACTGCCTGATGGTCATTTCTACAATGTATCTTTTGGGAAGATGTTCTAACACAGATTCTGTAGACCCACCAGATACTCAGTCCGGTCTTATTTGCATGGGAATTCTAATGTTGAAAGTCCTGTCTCTACCACTGAAGCCAAAATGTTTACAATGTTCATTATCCCTTTTTTGGAATTTTGATTTTTTGGAATGTTTTAAAAAAAAATTAGTATTCTAAGCCAGTGTTCTAGAACCCTGTTGCTCACCGTTACCAGTAGTGAGCGTGATATCAAAAGGTAATCCCAGTAAAACTATGTCTGTGTGATTAAATACGTGTTCAAAACAAGCGCAGACAGAGCCGATCGCAGGCTATTCATAGCCTGATAATTGCCTGTCTTTAAGTTAATTACTGTTCAGAAATAAAAGCAGAATGAATACACTCATTACACGCTTTAATCATTGAGAATAATACACTCACAAAAATAATAAAATAATGTTTTGTTTTCTCTCCTCACTTTACTCTAAATGGAGCCAAAGCATACATTATATGACCAAAAGTATCTGGACACCCCCTGGGTCTGGGGCTAGTTTTCATGGTTTGGGCTAGGCCCCTTAGTTTCGGCTAAGGCAAATCGTAATGCTACAGCATACAATCCCATTCTGTGTGATTCTGTGTTTCCTCAAAAGTTTGCCCTGACCTCAGCCCCATCCAATACCTTTTGGATCAACTGGAAAGTCAACTGAGAGCCAGGCCTAATCGTCCAATCAGTGCCAGACCTCACTAATGCTCTTCTGGCCGAATTGAAGCAAATCCCTGCAGCAATGCTCCAACGTCTAGTATAATGCCTATTATAGCAACTTACACAGACGGTTGTAAGTTGTTATAATAGCAAAGAGTAGACCATGTCCGTGTTAATACCCATAATTTTGGATGACATTTTGGATCGCAGGTGTCCACATACTTTTGGCCATGTAGTGTACACGTGACTTTTAATTTTTATTTTTCCCCCCACAATATGGCTTTCATCAGCTTACAATAACACATGACATGACTTCTGCCTGAAACATATTGGCAGATGGACAACATTTCACGAAAAGCTAAATCAACAGTCAACACGTTTCTCCGGTGGAATAAAAGGGTTGTATTTAATCAGCTTGCTGTTGACACAGGAGCTTCCATCGCTGGCTGATCTCTGGCCATAAAGGCCCTCATCGTTCGGATGGTGAAGTCAGGAAAAACGGCACAGTTTGGGGAGCAGGTGAGGACCCGCACATCTCCACAGTTTGGGGAGCAGGTGAGGACCCGCACATCTCCACAGTTTGGGGAGCAGGTGAGGACCCGCACATCTCCCACCGTCTGCGGTGCTGCTGTCCCTGCACCTGTCTCCACACACACGTGCATTTCTCTGCCCTTGAATATTTGATTTGGGGACCAATCTCTTTTCTGTTTGGGTTGTGATTTGTGCACCGGGAAGCAATCAGAAAAGATGTGTCCATCAATAATACAAGACCACTTTTAAAAAAAACAAAAAAAATAAACATACAGCATTGTACTGTCTCCGCTGAGTGTGTGACTTTTTATTTTAGGAACAACAAAAAGCTTTTTGGTAAACAACGAATTTATGGGGCTGAAGAAAATCTTGTCAAAAACATTTCTTTGTTGTGTTTGTTCGTCCTAAACAATCGTCACCAAAGAAAAGTGTTGGGGTGATATATTTATAAAAATAAAAGAAAAGAAAAATAGTGACCCAAATCCATATTTTGGCCAGGATTTGCCCTTAACTCTGAGCCATGATTAAATGCAGATTCTCTTTAGTTTCTTCTTTTTTCCCACAAAGTCACATGCAATTGTGTGCATGTTTTTCAAACTTTTCTGAAGCAGAGAAAAATATTTGACATAGGACTGGTACAGTATGTCAGATATAAATATAATGTTTAGAAAATAAATGTAGTTTTATATATGGGTTACATACAGTAACCTATGGTTTAGAGAGAGATTTATTCTTCTCTGTAATCTCACATTTTAAAGGGTGTTACCATCTCTGGACTACTGATTAATAATCCAGATAATCAATTTAAATCATATTTTATTCTAAGGTACAGTGAACCACCATGAATCATGCATCTATAATGCAACAGTACATCACCTTATTTATCCTCGTATGATGCTGTTTTCTTGAAGCGTTCAAAACACAATTTTGCAATCTCTAGCATTTATAATACATTATTCCTAGGCTTCTTTGGAAAAAAGTGTACTGTAGCATGAGTTATGCTCTTAGTTGACTGCTTGAGTCATTAGTATACGAATTATGTCTTCATCCAGATGTGCAGGTTGGTGTAATAAAAATAAAATTTCACGGTTAATGGTTTTATTGTGAAATGTGATTGATTGAGTCATTTTAATACTTGCATGCCGTATAAATCTTGCTATATTGTAGTTTTCCTCTCTCAGCGTCATATTTTGGAGACTGTCTGCATGCCACAAATCTGAGCTATGGTCCTCTTTTGTCCCCCATGTGCGATCAATGTATTTAGCCTAATGCATTTATTTAATCATTGATTCTGCACCTCAACCAAAACTAAATGCCTTTTCTTTTTATGCGAATTCACATCTCAAGGATTTTCTGAAGCACCATTGTCTCCAGTTGGTGCCACAGCTATTGGTTGTTTTCTTCTTCTTCTGATGAATCGTGATCCTTGGCCAAGCAGACGTCTGGAAGTTGGGTTGCTGGGACTTATCAGACATCAGTGTGTCAGCCTGGTCAGCCTTAATGCCGCTAAAGCCGCCAGGTTACGAGCTAATCTCAGGTTAATCCTCCTCCTCCTACTCCTCCTCCTCCTCAGGCTATTTCCCATTTCGCAGCTTGTGCTTGACTTGTGTCAGGTTTTATTGACAGTGTAAACCACTCCTCCACACCGTCAAAATGAGCAGTCATTTTTTGGTGATGGAGTAAACCACTCCTCCACACCGTCAAAATGAGCAGTCATTTTTTGGTGATGGAGCAAACCGCTCCTGAACCCCATCATCGAAAACGGCCGGTCGTAGTTACTGCGGTGAAATTAAATGAATTTAATCATTTAATGAATTTGCTTCAGTATATATCCGGCTGTATAAATGGATACAATGTAAAATGCTATGTGAAAGTTGTGTAAGTCGCTCTGGATAAGAGCGTCTGCTAAATGCCTGTAATGTAATGTAATGTAGTAGCATAAACACAGGGTAAAGGGACAAGGTAGTTCCCTTCCAAAATACCCGACCCCACCCCCAAAACACACGACTAACCCTCCTTCTCTTGCGAAGCTGTCCCAGTGAACCTCAGGCGCTGGAATCCAGGCCCCTGCAAGCCCATGTTTTTACCTGTGACTGTTTGAGGGCGCAAAACCTTGCATGTGATTAGAATGTCCTTAATTGAACGTTTCAATGCGGGTTTACAGCCACCGTCACATGACGGGCATCAGAACACACAATGTGGCGTCAAACTGTTAAATTCCAGTGGAGGGAGCATTGTACTCAAAGTTCGTAGTGCGTCCAATCACGCCACAGCTTTGTATGAAGCAGGGAGATGTAGTCTCTCCACTGAGTCTCTCCACGCAGCACACGCAGCATCCCGTTCATCTGTCCTAATTCTTCTTGACCTCTCAGCTGCCTTCGACACCGTTGACCATCCTACACTTCTGTCTTCCCTGACAAAATTGGGAATTTGCGGACCAGCCCTCAACTGGATTGCGTCCTATCTCTCCGGCCGCTCCTTCCAGGTTGCCTGGGCCGGTGCAGTATCAGCTCCTCGTCCCCTCACAACTGGGGTCCCTCAGGGCTCTGTCCTTGGTCCCCTCCTCTTTTCTCTGTATACTAGGTCCCTTGGCCCTGTTATTGCCGCCCATGGCATGTCATATCATCTCTATGCAGATGATATTCAACTTTTCTACTCTTTCTCTCCCACAGACACTCAGGTCTCCGATCGCATATCCGCCTGCCTGAGTGACATCCAGAGCTGGATGACCAAACACCAGCTCAAGCTCAACACAAACAAAACGGAACTTCTCCATATTCCTTCTCTTACCTCTCCCACTTCTCATCTCCCCATTTCTTTAGGAGACACTCCCTACACCCTTCACAGAGTGCCCGAAATCTTGGAGTTGTGCTCGACAACAGGCTGTCACTCTCTGAGAATATCGCGGCAACCACCCGGTCGTGCAGGTTCATCCTGTACAATATCCGCAGAATAAGACCACTCCTCACCAATTATTCCACACAGCTCCTGGTCCAGGCCATGATACTGTCACGTCTGGACTACTGCAACTCCCTCCTGGCTGGCCTCCCAGCATCAGCCACCAGACCCCTTCAGCTCATCCAGAATGCAGCAGCACGTCTGGTTTACAACCTCCCTCGTGACTCCCACGTCACTCCCTCCTCATCTCCCTCCACTGGCTACCAGTGCAAGCTCGCATCCGGTTTAAGACACTGGTGCTTGCTTTCCAAGCAGTCAAGGGGTCAGCTCCTGGTTATCTGCAGAAGATGATCAGACCCTACAAGCCGGCCAGATCGCTCCGATCGGCTACTACAGGGCGGCTGATTCCTCCCCCTACACGAGCAGCAACAAGGTCTCGACTCTTTGCAGTTCTGGCCCCACGATGGTGGAACGATCTTCCAGTGGAGGTCAGAACAGCAGAGTGTCTGAGCACCTTCAAACGGAAACTCAAGACGCACCTCTTCTCTGTGTACCTCTCTCCTCTTCCCTAAACCCCCTCCCATAACTATAAAAAAAAAAAAAAAAAAAAAAAAATTTTGTTCAGACTATCTTGTTTCTCCTTATTGTATGCATCATAGTAAAGGCTTTTTATCTACATGTTGTTCAATGGACTTAAGCGGACTTGATCCTGAGTTTGGTTACTCTGTTGTAAGTCGCTCTGGATAAGAGCGTCAGCTAAATACCTATAATAATGTAATGTAATGTAAACAGGGAAGAACATTTTGGAATAAAATAATATTTTTCCGTTTCACAAAACACTTATCACCGCTTGTCACAGTTTTTCCAAACCAACGCCTTTCCTGGCTGGATGACGTCAAGTTTCAGCGGCTGACGGAACTCGATCCTTCTCAGTTGGTACTGCTGGTGATTGAAAAGCGCTGGAGTTCTAGAACACGGACTTAGAATTTTGAAAAAATAAAATAAAACATTCCAAAAAAAAAAAGAAAAGAAACCCTACTCTTCAAATGGTGAAGCTGCCTGCGAATGCCTCCCAGTGGCTGATCTCTGTGTGAATGCCTCCCAGTGGCTGATCTCTGTGTGAATGCCTTCCAGTGGCTGATCTCTGTGAATGCCTCCCAGTGGCTGATCTCTGTGTGCACCTGTCAGGTGAGCTGAGCCGTGACATGAAGTGCCGATTGGCTCCGCTTGCTTCTGAGGACGAGCTCGTGCTCGCCTGTGCCCTCCCAAATCAATATGCCCGCTCGTACGTCCAATCGGGCGTCCCGAAACCAGGGAGGGAGAGGGGGACTGGTCGAAAAAGGAACTGCCGCTTCGCTTTTTTTATTTTCCAGGCGCGTCGATTCCAAATATGGGCGGGGCCCTGAAATCCTGGGAGCCCGCGCGGCTCGTCCGAAAATACCGTCGTCAGGCTAACGAACGGCAGCCCACCGAAATAGCAGGCCTGTCACGCTGTCCACGGCTTCCTGGGTCTGTACTCGGGCATAATTACCCACGCAGACGCAGTTCTCTCCTGGCTGAGGGCCTCTCACTAGACTCCATAGCAGCGGTTGCTAGGGGTGGAGGAGGCGGGGGGGGGGTCTCTGGTGGTGGGGGGGGTGGTGGTGGGGGGGCAGGGTGAGGAGGGGGCCGATCTTTATACAAAGACTAAAGGACAAAGACATGGGCAGAATGCATACGCAGAAATAAGGAGCGTTCAGGCCAGGAGAGCATGATGAGGCACTCACTCTACAGCGCTCTCACTTTACAATGGGGTGAAGCCCCTAACGTCATGTGACCTGGGTTACGCAATCATAGACAGTGCTTTAATATCGTATGGAGTACTTAGATATTTCAGGTGCTGCTAAAGTTTGAAAACACTCCCTGCAGAACCCTGAGAATTTTCAACCCGTTGCCACCCGACCAATGCTGCAAATATTTGGTGGAAATACAGTGTATGTTTATTTTATAAATATATGGGTTTTATGTTTTAAGTATTTCAAATAGAGAGGGATCTCAAGACTGGCCTCAAGGAGAGTCTCCTGACCAGCAGTTTGTGCCATTTCACAAAATACAACATTAACCTGTAGCTCTCTCATTCCTTGTGCTTAATATTTATAATAATTGTATTTTGCATTACATTACATTGCATTTTATTTGGCAGACGCTTTTATCCAAAACGGTGTACAATAAGTGCATGCCAAAGGTCACTGGAACAACTACAAAACACAGGTCAGGTAAGGTGCAGTGTTCATTATGCAACAGTTATTCATAGCCATGAACACATTAAGTCCAGTTCACACAGTAAGCATAGGCTAAGTCAAAGAGTAATGTTAAGTCGAATTAGGATGCATGACAACAAGCTACGTCAAAATGACAATACAAATGCAATATAAGTGCTGAAGGTACCCGAAATATGAAAGTGGTACAGGAGGGTCACGTGTAACGTGAAAGTGCTACAGGAACACAGCGGAAGGATATAAGTGATAAGAGTGATCCTAGAATGGGAGTGCCCTGCAGAGTGGTGACGGTTAGCCCAGGTACCGTCTGAAGAGACTCCACGGCGTGAGATGGGCAGTGAGGGAGTGGTCTGCAGGGGAACAGGAAGTTCATTCCTCCGCAGGGGAGTGCACGTGGAGAGCGAGCGAGCGAGTGGGTAGGGGCGAGCGAGAATCGTTCACCCGGACGGCAGGGGGTGCAAGTCGCCCCGCTGGGGTTTTCACTTCCGGACATGAAAGCGCAAAATGATTTCATGCCTGTTTAAGTGTTGGTAAGTGTTGCATCATGATTATTTTCCATACTTGTAAAAATGTTTTTTATTTTTTAAAACAGAAACAGGTGACAGGCAGTGCAATGAGAATACAAAATAGTCTGAAATTATTTTCGTGCCTTGGTGCTACATTTGAAAGATTACGACTTTGACAGAAATCTGTGGCTTTTCAAGACATCGTTTCAAAAGTTATCATAAATATAAAGGAGTCTAGTTTCGCAGTACGTACCAATTCATGGCATGAAACAGCTCGTATTTATTCTGCATAATAGACATATTTAATTAAACAGCATGTGCACATGCACGCAAACCCAAAAAGCAAAAGTGGCAGAGCGAGTGAGAGAGAGGGGGAGAGAGAGGGAGGTGGAAGAATGTAGAAGAGGAATTCAAACAACTGCTCTGGGGTATGAGTCTAAGTTAATGTTACTTCATCCTTTTCAGATATTAAGGTTTCGAGGGTTAGTGCAGAGAAGATTGATTTTCTATGAAGTGCACAAGAATGCAAGTGGTCTGTTTAGGCTGGCAGTTATTCATTGAATGTAGTTTCTGCTGCTCAGAGGGCAAGTCGTTTCCCCGGGAGAGATTCGCATTGGAAATAGTCAATATTTTGAGCATGCATTTCACTGTTCGTTCCCTGATGATAACGTACAATGCAAATGTTTATTTTATTTTTCTTGATAGAGGACAAAGCCATAAATATATTTATTCAAATCCAGTCATGTGTCGAGTCTCTCCTGATGATTTGGATGAAATGTCTTTGTTACCTCATCTTATACGGGGGGGGGGGGGCAGCTTTCTGTCCTCTGAGTATTAATGCAGTCGAATTCCCTTTATTAAGTTTTCTTCTTTTCCTTTATTGCATTATGTTTTTATTTTATTTTTATGAGTGAGAATTTTTGGGAGTACGTTTCTCTTCTTCGCCGACTTACTCTGAAATTGCTGGTGGGGAACAGGAGATGCTAAACTGTTTCCATGGCAACGGTGATTTCTTCTTTTTTTTTGTTCCAACTTCCTAGACTGAATTTGCCTGATTAAATTAATTCATTTCAACGTGGCGAAAGAGACTCTAATCCTGCCAAACATACAGTGTACACCCTTGTATAGCCACACTTAGGAAGAAAAAAAAAAAGAAAAGAAATCAAAGCCAAATTTGGTTGCGCAGTGTTTGCGTTGATGAATAATTAATGGAATGATTTTTTCGTTTCTCCTCCAGTTGAATCTCAGTCGGCTGTAAGTATGTGCTAAGAGGAGATATTAATGCATGGCTGTTTTGAAAGGTGGGAAAGCTGGAAGTAGGTGGGGTGGGGGGGGGGTTGAAGAGGGGGTGAATTTAATGAATATTGAACAGAACATTTTTCCTTAATGATGTGGGGAAAGTGGATTTTCCTGCCACTGAAAGACTATGTTCTGAATGTATGTGGCAAAATACATTTCCTTAGCCGACAGGGCTATTCGTGTACAGTAGATTTCCTCCAAGCACTCAGTATTACACTACACTATGTGCTCTCCTCTCTGCCTCAGACAGCAATTTTACAATTCTACATTATTTTTACTTTGTACTTCATGGAGAGACAAGTGCAAAGGGTGTCAGCAAAGTGTACAATATGTAATTTAAAAAATACTTCTGCAGTGGGTGAATGTTGGCATTGACAAGCCTACTGGGACTGCTGTCCATTAGTTCATGCTCTTGGGTCCCTTATTTACTGAGTGCATATTTATGTAGACGCCCTTATTAAGAACGATTGAGATGTAGTTGATCCGTGTAACTGTATTAGAAAAACCTTTCATTTCCACGAGCCTGGGTTCAATCAATGCTTGCCATTGACGTTGACTAACAATTAAATGTGTTCTCTGTTTTTCTGTTTATAAAGTCTAACCAAACTTCAACATGAAAGACAGAAAAAAAATATAAGAAAGAAAAAGAAAGAAAGAACATGTATTTATAGGCACTTCTTTTCTGATTGAATTCTGGCCAGTTTCCAGTATTAATTAGAAATGATAACTAATTGAGCTGTTCATGAAGTTTGCCATTCACTGTAAAAACAGAATCCGATAAAAACACAGAATTTCTGGAAGGCATTGTACCAGTAATGGAGTCAAAAAGCTAAAAATAACTTATTTCGTTAGTTTTTAAGTTAACTTGCCAACTGTTTGGTAGAGCACAGATGGCACGCTGCTTCTTGCTTGTACAGAAGAGGATCTTCTCCAATTCTGCAGGTGTGTTGCATGACCACCTTAGAGCATGGCTGCCCAACCCCGTTCCTGGAGATCTACTGTACATTCCTGTAGGTTTTCACTCCAGCCCTAACAAAGCAAACCTAGTTCAACAGCTAGAGCAGGGCTGCCCAACCTTGTTCCAGGAGATCTACTGTACATTCCTGTAGGTTTTCATTCTAGCCCTAACAAAGCACACCTTGTTCAACAGCTAGAGCAAGGATGCCCAACCCTGTTCCTGGAGATCCAGCTTCCTGTAGGTTTTCACTGCAACCAAGCATTTCGGATTGGGAATAAGCACAAATACCCAGGTTATGTGCTACAGTGCGCTAGCTGCTACAGTGTGCTAGCTGCTACAGTGTGCTAGCTGCTACAGTGTGCTAGCTGCAACAGTACGCTATCTGCTACAGTGCGCGAGCTGCAACAGTGCGCTAGCTGCTACAGTGTGCTAGCTGCTACAGTGTGCTAGCTGCTACAGTGCGCTAGCTGCTACAGTGGGCTGGCTGCTACAGTGCGCTAGCTGCAACAGTGCGCTAGCTGCAACAGTGCGCTAGCTGCTACAGTGCGTTAGCTGCTACAGTGCGCTCGCTGCTACAGTGGGCTAGCTGCTACAGTGCGCTAGCTGCTACAGTGCGCTAGCTGCTACAGTGCGCTAGCTGCTACAGTGCGCTAGCTGCTACAGTGCGCTAGCTGCTACAGTGCGCTAGCTGCTACAGTGCGCTAGCTGCTACAGTGGGCTAGCTGCTACAGTGCGCTAGCTGCTACAGTGGGCTAGCTGCTACAGTGGGCTAGCTACTACAGTGTGCTAGCTGCTACAGTGTGCTAGCTGCTACAGTGCGCTAGCTGCTACAGTGTGCTAGCTGCTACAGTTCGCTACATTGCCTCGCCCAATGATGAGGGCGCACAACTATTTGAAATGACCAGTTAAACTGACACTTCAAGAGATTAAATAATAGAAATTTTGCATAAGTCTTTGCACATTTTTTTCTGTGGTATTCACACTACAGGGTTTCTAAGCAGCCAGCAGTAGACTGTGCAATCCTGTGTGGTGTTCAAACACACTCTTGCATTATTGCACTGCTTCTGAAACATTGAACAATGATTTGCTGCTGACTGCACTGTGAATCACATTATCATCAACAGTGTCATTTCAATAAGCCTCTTTTCTTTTAAGCATATGAACTACGCTGCAGATGAGTGCATTGTATTCAACAGACGGCTCCCAAACAAACAGAAGGAACAAACAGACCTGCCTTGTGTTCCCCTGTCTGCTCTGTGTGTGTTTATTCTGGTATTCTGTTTTAGCCTCAAACGTTGGCTGCTGCTCATGTGAATAGCTTCCCCTCTCTCGCAGCCTGGCTGGTTGTTGCCTCTGAAGGAGAAGGTGTAATAAGACACAACGCTGCCAGGAGAGGCTCTGTGTGTTCCTGCTGAGAGGGGGGCTCTGCATGTAAAGGGAGAGATGAAGAGAAACGTCACCTGTTATCTTTCGTTTCGAGAACAGTTGGCTCCCACCTTTAGCCTGACTTCTTTATTTAATTTCTCTCTGTCTTTATTTAACCTGCATTTAACCAGGTAGTTCAGAGATCTTTTATTTTTTATTTTTTTGTTGTGACAACCTGGGTGAAGGGTGTGACTGGGGAATGAATGGGCCAATCAGATGCAGGGGATGATCAGGGGGCCGGATGAAGACGGCCAGTCTTGCGGGAACTTGACCAGGTCACCGAGGGTTAACACCCTGACTCTTTCCCAAAGTGCCATGGGATCTCCGTGGCGACACTGAGTCAGGAGCTGGGATTCAGTGTCCCGTCTGAATGGATGGCTCTTTTCACGGGACAGTTCCCTCTCTGCTGAAACGGGAAGCTGGGTTCATATGTGGCCTGACTGGTCTCCTCCGGCTCCAGCTTGGTTTCCCCAGGAGGCCTCCCGTCAATGAGGCCATGAGTCGGGGGAAACGACTCTGCACGTGCAGCTTTGGCGAGCAGACTATGGGCACCCAAACTGACCAGCGGGGGACTCTGATGGGCAATGAGACACAGTCAATCCCAGCCAACCGAATCCCTCCCTCTCTGGGTGATGTCATGAACAATTATTATGACATCACCCAGAGAGCTGATCCAGGATCTGGCTTCCCTGGGCTGCATCCTAACCGTATCCATCATGAGCTGAACGGCCAAACTGATCCTAGATCAGCACTCTGAAGCGCGTTATGAATCCATGACCAGACTCCTTGCGTCTGCATTGATGCTTCCCATGCATGTTTGTGTTTCAGCCTACTTATTGCTCTGAATTGTCTCTCTAGTTTTATTTTTTAGCCATTTGAAAGATAAAACGAGGATAGTCTTTCAGCTCTTGCCCCCAGTGACCGAACGTACTCAGGGCTAGTGTGACGTTTATGCACTTAACTGGAGTATGTGTGTGTCAAGAGGGCTCGATAAAGTTTAATGGGTTTAAAAAACTGACCCGTACTGAACTGCGCACTCTAATTAAACGATGAAATTAGGGGGCGCAATTAAATAAAATGATCAAATATAACGTTACACCAGTTGACTGGACTCCGCTTCTCAACATTTCTGGATTTCCGGTTCACTTGGGCTTGTTCAGATGCAGACCTAGTAGGGGAACTGAGAACCTGTTTAAAGCGAAAATTTCAAAATCTAACTGTTTTTAACGGCTAACTTCCTCATTTAGCATTCCGCACTGTGAATACAGAACACAAGCGCATCAGCAGTTAAAACTCCTCTCTTATCCAACATGTAAAATAGAATTATCTGATTTAACTTGCCAATTTTTATGAAAGCTGTAAATCATCAGTTAAATTGGAAAATTTTCAATTGGCAGAGCAACCTGTTGGATCAACCCTTTATCAAAATGTACACCTCACATCCAGATTAAAATTAAGAGATTTATTGAGTTGCCACAGCCTGTACGTTTTACCTCCTTTGTGGGTATTCATGGTCAGAGTACAGCGATCGAAGTAGTTCATCATTCAGCTTCTGTAACCTGTGCTGTATTCAGCAGATTGATATCCAGCCAGAGAGCTCATCTCTGAAGTCATAAAAGGGTGCTGAAGAGGGCTTTTCTTTTTTCTTCTTCTCCTTTACAATATCAGTGACTTTTCAGTGAGGAGATGTGGGTAACGTGAGACCAGGTTCCTTCCATCCTGTTAATTGTGCAGATGGGGGGATGTTTAATTGAAACCTGACCCGATATTAAATTACCTCTCTATTTTTAGGGCGTTCTTACAAACTGAAAATCTTGAGACGGGTTCCAGGGGCGACGAGCTCTTTTGGTTTCGGCTCTTGGATGAGGAGGAGATAATGTGTGGTTAACATTTTAATCAAGTGGCGGTGGGATAATCATGTTTTTGTATCTGTGGACACAAAGCTCAATAGTTAGGATCAAAATGCAATTTCGGGGGAATGTGTCTAATGAAATCTGTAAGATCCGTGTTAATTGTGTTAACCTTCCCCCCCCCCCCCCCGTCTTCATTCGACAGCGCGTTCAGCGACACAAAGGAGCGGCCATATTTAATCTTCTCCTTCTCTCTTCCTCTGCCTCTGATATTTGGCAAAGGACCAGAAAGGAAGCACAAATGCGCAAAGATCAGTTCTACGTTTCATTTGCATTTTTAATCGTTTCTGTGCTGTGAAGTCAGAGCCACGGGGAAGGCGCCTGGTGTTGATTGGCTGAAAGGGTTTTATGGCGTTTGTTAAGTTTCGCTTCTCTGCAGAGCCCACTGCTGGCTGAAATGCTCTATCCCGTGGCCATCCGTGGGTGACACAGTTCAGTTTTAAATGTTTTTTTTTTTCATTTTTGTAATTGTAAGACATTTTAATTGTGCTGTATTCAGAGGCCATGAATAAGTTTTCCCATGATCACTGACAAATTCCTCCCTAGCCCCCCCCCCCCCAATCCAAGTTCAGTTGCCCCCGGTTACTTCTTGTTCAGGGCCAATGAAATCCTAGAGCCGACTTAGCTTCTCAGAATTTTAGATGTCCCTAACTTTCTTAGTGCTGTTTATATACCTTATTTCTTTGAAACCTACAACACATTTTCAGGATCAAAAGGCACTTCGTCTTTCTTGAGAGGTGAGTCAAAAAAAAAAACAACTAATGTCAACTTCAAATAATTTATTTTCTGAAAATAAATTTGGTACGTTGTTGTATTTTACGACCCCAGACTGAATCGAATGCATTTATAGTTTCCAGTGAGTGCAACGCAAGTTTAAAATCTAATGGCTTTAGTTATGAAAGTCAATCTGATGGTCTGTGGAGTTCTCAGATGAGATTTGCAAGTATGAATAGGTGCTAAACTTTATGCTATTGTGCTTTTATGATAAATGCAAAAAATATGATTTCAACATGATTGCTTCTTTTGTTTGCTCAGAGGAGGAAGAAATTATGACTTGATGGCTTTGATAAAGAAAAATAACTAGCTTACTAAAAGTTGGCTGAACTCAGGGCTGCCCAGCCCTGTCCGTGGAGATCTACCATCCTGTGGGTTTTCATTTCAACCCTAATTTGGCACTCCTGATTCTAACTAATTAGCAGCTCAACAAGATCTCTGCCCATTGAATGGGTTGGGATTGGCCTGAAAACCTACAGGATAGAAGATATAAAAGAAATAGGGTTGGCCAGCCCTACTCTAACTAGCTTGCTTTGGTAAATTCATTAAAATATTCTTTGGGTTGAGAAGGGGCTTGGAGGGAATATAGTTTGTAATATATTTCGTAATGTAAAAAGCATTGGTCTTACTGTATTTTGACTATAGTGATCCACGAAAGTTCCATGTCAGTTCCATAGTGATTGGGGTACAGACTTGTTCTCACAGGGAAAGTTTTTTGTGACATCCACCACAGCATTCAAGGGCTATCTGCTGTCAACTTGAAACACATCTGATTACTGACAAATACAACTGTCACCTGAAGGTGAAAACTGATCAAAGATATGCAGAGCGTGCCACTTTCCGTATCTGATTGTTACCAAACACCTTTTGACATAGACACTGCAATATTTTTTTTCTCAAATTCTGAAAGACACACGCCAGTGTGAAATACGATTCTGCTGTTGCCGAGGACGCGGTGTTAACCTCATGTGATCGCTTCCATTTTTGCTTTCTGAAATAGCTGAACGCAAACAAAGATATTTAATACGTCAGGAGCACAGTAAGAACTCATAAAATAATATTTATGCCACAACCGTTTGTTGTGTTTGACTAGTACAACCTGTCAGTAACCTGGTTGATAAATACGTGTGCATGTGTGTGTTCGTGTGCGTATGTGTGTGTGTGTGTGTGTGTGTCCTTGTTGACCTTGCTGACAGCGGGAAAGATAAGCTTCTCATCTTGCTTTGCTTCTGTTTCTGGGATCTGAAGACACATTTATAAATCCTGAATGGAGGACCAAACAGATAAATTGAGTGTAATTCCCAGAAAGAGGTCATAGAAAGGACAGGAAAGGGTTGCTTAGTCCCTGGAGTCTGTTTGTTCCTGCTATACTGTTACTGGAGAACTCCTCTGTACTGTGAGCTGATTTCCTCTCCTTGTCCCCTTCTGATTCCTGTCAAGGCAGACAGGCTGTCCCAGAGCATTCTGGGAACATAAGAGCTCAAATTGTGGTATTATGCAGGTGTGTTGCACACACACACACACACACACACACATAGCTATAAAACTAGTATGATTTGTGAAAAATAGTAATTATATGCAAATGGAGTAATAAAATGTATTTGAAAAGATCTCTTAAAACAAGGAATATTGGCCAGCCGGATGGCGTGCGACCTTGTATTTAATCCGGACGGCATCAGTGCAGACTGTGGCCGGTAGTTCCACTGGGCAAAGCGTAAGTGTCTAAATCAGGGGTTTCCAGTCTTACGTGAAAAGGGCCGGTGTGGGTGCAGGTATTTGTGTATAGCTCAGCACTAAGTCACCTGATTCTACTTATCAAGGTCATGGGTGAAGGTCACCGTGATTAGTCAATTAGCTGAATCAGGTGTCGTAGTGCTGGGCTGAAACAAAAATCTGCACCCGCATCAGCCCTTTTCAGATAATATTGGACACCCCTGGTCTAAATCTTACCCGCGGGACGCAGAAATGATCATATCTTTGGCTGTAACGTGAATTCATTTTTTTTTTGGCCCAAGCACTTAGATTTTTTCTAGAAGCCTGAGTGGTGCTCTAGAGGTCATTCATTGGCTAGGCCCGTCTTTCACTGCGCTGGTATTTCCGGTACCAAAATGCCTAAATGAAGACGCACTGTACACCAGACACGAGGGCATTAAAAATGTAAGTGCCCAAGTGGCTAAATCCCGCTGTATATGTATGCATGTACTCTGCACCGTGATGATCAGCGTTTGGGTCTGAGCTGAGCAGGGCTGGTATCGGTCTGACGACTGGCAGGCTATTGTTCTCAGCGCTAGCGAAGAGATCCCAGAGTGTTCAGGGCTCGGGGAGTGTCTTGTGATTGGTTACGCTCAAATGCACCCCATAAACTCCCGGGGAAGTGTCAGCAGGCTGACAGCTTTGACGCTTGACCGGAGTGGGTTTTTGTTCCTCTTATTTTTAAGCTGATGTAACTTGAAAGTTTGGAACGTGGATGTGTCTCATCGTTATGGGGTGGGGGGAGTGGGTTAATGCCTCTCCACGTCTATCGCAGCTCTCGAGGTAGATAAACTCTTCTCCCGAACTGAGACCCTATCAGATCACAGAGATTATGGTGTGTCCCCCCCCCCCCCCCCCGAAAATAAAAACCTCTTTTACCTTCCCGTCCTCCTCCACTCACCCTAAGGGGATACTTTTAGTCTGCAGGAAAAACCTTTTTTTTTTTTTTTTTTTTAAGCCTTCCAGCGGGAAGGTGAGATTTTCAGAGGAAGTGCAGCGGGCCTTTTGAGCTGAGCTGACAGGTGCGACGGTTCCTGGTGACCATGTCGAGGTGAGACCCAGGGGCGTCGCAGTGGGGGGGGGGAGGGTCCTCGAAAAGGCTGGAATGATGCGTGAGAGACATGGATCAAGAGAGGAAGGGGGCCCACAGAGACTGCTTATGTAGCACAGTGGGTAAGGAACTGGGCTTGTAACCTAAAGGTCACAGGTTCAGTTCCTGGGTAGGACACTGCCGTTGTACCCTTGAGCTAAAGGCACTTAACCTGCATTGAAATCCAGCTGTATAAATAGATGCAAAGTAAATGCTGTGTAAAAAGTTGTGTAAGTCGCTCTGGATAAGAGCGTCTGCTAAATGCCTGTAATGTAATGTATAGGGCCGAGAATTTGTGTACCTCGTGGCTCAAAGGCCAAGCGTTTATATTTCATTACGTGTTACTTCATGTGTATTCGGACATTACATTACATTACATTTATTTGGCAGACACTTTTATCCAAAGCGACGTACAAAAGTGCATTTCATGGTCATGGACAACTACTGAACACAGGTTCAATAAGATACAATGCTTATTTTGTACAGCTATTTCTAGCCAAGAACACGGTTTAGTTCACACAGTGAACACTATTCAGACCTAACCTCTGCCAAGCCAACTAGGCAGAAGAACAAGCTACAGTATTAGGACAAATACAAATTACCAAAAAAGTGCTGGGATGGGGGAACACGTAACGAGTATCATGAAAGGGGGGGAGGGGAACCGTTTTATCTGCCCAGATAAGAAAGATAGCTTCTTTTGTTTTTGTTTATTCCCCTCCCCTCACCCCAAACTGCCCAGCGGAGGGTAAAGAGGCATCTTCCAGGCGAGCCGCAGCATCAGAGGGCCTGGCTGAGGGCTGTGCATTCCTGTTGATCTGAGTCTGGCCGTTGCATTTGGCTCTTCTGATAACTAAATGGATCGCGTCCCAGCGGGACCCTGGACTGGTTATTGTAAGACTGCGCCTTATAAATAATTCAGCCAATTCTGCAGGGGCCGGGGTGGGGGGGGGGGGGGGTTCTCCCTGCAAAACAGAGCTCGTATACATCACGGCCAAAACAAGGGCAACCCAAAATTCTGAGATAATTCCACCAGAGTTTTAAAGAGGAACTAAACTTAAGGGTGAATTCCGGTGCAGATGCCAGTAATTAGAAGTTTTTTTTTTTTTTTTTCATGTATTAGAATTCTTTTTTTTTCGGTAGTGGCCATTGGCCGATTGCGGGATGAGGTCATTCAAACGATGATTGGCATCCCTTAGCACCTCTGTGCAAGCGTGAACATCGGATCAGACGCCACTCTCACCCCTGATCCAATTCCCTCCACTTTAACTTGGCCGAAACAGCTGCTTATTAAAAGGAGAAGTAAAAAGAAAAGTCGATTGCAACTTCGGCACATGGACATGCCTCAGGATCTCGTCTGTAAGATCAACCAGCACTATTCAATTAGCACTCATTCACATCCAACCACTCGAAATTGATTATTTGGTGCCAAATTTCCTTTAATTATATGGATACTGCGGCTGTTATGTTGTCAGGCTGCATTGTGTCCTCTCGCCTTTCGCACAAGCGGCCTAATTTGCTTTGCCGTGATACGATTCGTGTATCATCAGCATCTTTTGAGGCTCTGGATGCGGGGAGATTAAAGCATCAAAATGGCCGCTCGCGTTTTTAAGGTTGGGGTGAGCGTGCTTAAATGACTCTTTGACATGGACTCACGTGTCTGTCCCCCAGATTTACCCTGTTATGTTAAAATACGAGGATGAGTAACACAATCTGACACACACATGCGGTGCATACACGCTTACACAGACACTAGTATATGAAAACCTAGGCACAAACACACACACACACACACACAGTTAGTGGTATGGAAAAACCTAGGCACACACACACACACACACACGTTTGTATTGCTATACTTGTGAGGACTTCCCCTTGACTTACATTCATTCCGTAACCTCTAACTCTAACCCTAACCCCAACCACTACATGCATAACCTTAACCCTAACCTTAACCTAATTGTAACCCTAACCCTACCCCTAAGTCCTAACCGTAAAACAGCCTCTTGAACTTGTGGGGACCAGCAAAAAGCCCCCATCTTGCATAGTTTTCCTCATCTTTCTATCCTTATGGGGACATTTGTTTCTCACCAAGACAGTAAAACATGCCCACATACACACACACACACACACATACACACACACACACACACATCACACACACACTCACACACTCACACATACACACACATCACACACTCACACACACACACACACACACACACATCACACACACACGCACACACTCACACATACACACACATCACACACTCACACACACACACACACACCTCCACGGTGCCAGTGTATCTGAGCGCTGAGTCTGCGTGTCCCTGATAGCAGCCGCTCTGTCTCAGAGTGATGGAGAGACTCAGTCCTGCTGCAGACATTCAGAGAGACTGAAGCAGCACTAAGCATCTCACAGGCCAGCTCCAGTCACACAACTGCGCCTTTTCAGGACTTGCCAAAAAAAAAAAAAATAATAATAATTCTCTCGGTCGTCAGATGAAAGCTCTGGGTCTGGAAACGGCTCTGACAATTTCACTTTGATTTCTGCCGAAACGATCTTAGAAATGCGCATCCTAGAAGCGGGGATCGTATCCGCGATATTCACGCATCGCCTGCTATTCTGAGAGGAGCCTCTCCCCCGCTTACTCACACATGCCAGAAGACCTTAAGAACTACTGCTCTAGTTTTCCACTCTGTGAATCATCACCCCCCAACCTCCCCCCACACCCTTTTTCCCAGGGTGCATTGCTTGTCTCTGTCGGAGCAGACTCCCTGCTGCAGTCCGCACACTGAGCTTGCTCTGGGTAGAGCTGCAGTGTGGTCTGATCAAACTGAGATGCAGGTGTGATGCCTGCTCTGACTCAGAACTGCAGCCGGCATCGTTTACCTGTTTCTGTCACCTGTGTGAAATTATAGAAAGAAAGGATAAATGAATGTAAAAATTTAACCAGTTACTCTTATTAGTGACTTTTTGGAAACCGCTCAAACTAATATAGTAAGTCCGACGAGAATGTGTAATGTGAAATAAGCTCAGGCATCGAGTCCTTTCTGTGTGTGTGAGTGCGTTCGTGCATGCGTGCGTGCGTGTGTATATGTGCTCGCGTGTGTGTGTGTGCGCGTGTGTGCGTGCGTGTGTGTGTGTCTGTGTGCGCGTGTGTGTGCGCGTGTGTTTGTTTCTGTGTGTGTGTGCACACACGTTCACCCTGCCATTGCCTTGCCATGACAACAGCCAGTGAAAGACACAAAGCTGTGGCATAGTGCTGTCTCATGTTCAGTATTGATTTTACACGGCGATTTATAGATACTTTTAGTGTTTTGGTGTCAATGATATGTAGTCGACGAGAATGTGTATGTGAATAGCTCAGTGATCGAGTCCTTTTGTGTGTGTGAGTGCGTTGTGATTGGTTGTGTGTGTATATGTGATGCGTGCGTGTGTGTGCGTGTGTGTGTGGTGTGTGTGTGTCTGTGTGCGCGTGTGTGTGCGCGTGTGTTTGTTTCTGTGTGTGTGTGCACACACGTTCACCCTGCCATTGCCTTGCCATGACCAACACGCCAAGTGAAAAGACACAAAGCTGTGCACTAGGCTGTCTCATTGTTCAGTATTGATTTTAACACGGCGATTATCACTAAGATACACTTCTGAAGTGTGTATTGTGTGTCCACATTGCAAGTGATACACAGCAAGTTTTCAAACGCATACCCAGCACTGATACACATTTTGGGCTCCGGATGCCTCTTATTCGGGGTCTGTAGATTAGTACAGACTGATGCGCACGTGTACTGGCCCAGTCCTGGAGCGGGACACCCTGCGTGGGCTGTGTGGGACGGGGGGTTTTGGCTCGTATTTGGGCCCAGGGAACACTCAGCAGCTTTTGGGCCTGAATATGAATGAGGCGATTCTGAGGCAACGTCCCAACCTTTTAAAATATTTGTTGGACCAACGACAAAAGCTTTGTTCTCTCATACTTTATTTTTTTTTGTGTTTTTTTTCGGCACTGCAGTACCATGAGCGATGAAATTTGCTGTCCAAACGCAGATTATAGTTCCTGAATTTGTGTTGTGTATGCAAATGTCTGTGTTTGCGATGCGTAATTACAAACCCTCCAGAAAAGCACAATGCAAAAACTCATAGGCATCAATGATAATGACCCCGGCTAAAAACATCTCTAAATATTTAAATGCCATTTAGTAACACTCCACTTGAAATAGCTCTGCTTAACACCATTATCATTGGGATGGTCATAACCTTTGTAATATATGCATACTACAAATACTGCTCTATTGACCAGCTTATAACAACTGACATAGATTCTGCAAGGTGGTTATAACACATATTAAGATGCTATGCAGACTATAAAAGAAACAATTTACTAAATAAATGGCTGAAATGTTTAATTGTTTTTCTTTGGTTAATATTTCTACTTTGTTGGTCATCATTGGCAGCATAGTTTGGGTCAGTTGTACTCAAGTTGAGATTCAAATGTATTAACTGAAAAAAAGCATTATGGGAATTTTAAAATTCATGACCTAAATGAGTGATGTCAGCTGACCAAACTGCTCAGTTGGTACTGACCCGAACCCTTATGAGTTATGTCAGCTGACTGTCCTGGTCACTTGGTACTGACCCAAACCCACATAAGTGATGTCAGCTGACCAAACTGGTCAGTTGATACTGAACCAAACCCTAATAAGTGATGTCAGCTGACCAAACTGGTCAGTTGGTACTGACCCAAACCCTGATGAATGATGTCAGTTGACCATCTGGCAGTCGTACGACCAACCCTGATGATGATGTCAGCGACTATCCTGGGCAGTTGGTCTGACCCAAACCCTGATGAATGATGTCAGCTGACCAAACTGGTCAGTTGGTACTGACCCAAACCCTGATGAATGATGTCAGTTGACCATCCTGGGCAGTCGGTACTGACCCAAACCCTGATGAATGATGTCAGCTGACTATCCTGGGCAGTTGGTACTGACCCAAACCCTGATGAATGATGTCAGCTGACTATCCTGGGCAGTTGGTTCTGACCCGAACCCTGATGAATGATGTCAGCTGACTATCCTTGGCAGTTGGTACTGACCCGAACCCTGATAAGTGATGCATTTGGTGACAACGCGGCACAGAGGAAACGTCACAGCAGGGCTGAGCTGACTCTCTCTGTCCTTCGTCTCTCCTGCTCCCCACATGCCCACACACTTCCTGCTGCATCTGGTGCATTGCTCCTTCTGTGCTGCTGTTCTGCAGCGTTGGAGCGCGTGCAGTGGGTCCACTCCAGGCCACAATAATAATGCAAACAGGGATGAGAGGGAAAGCATGAGAGGCAGATGTACTGTAGAGACAGAGAGAGAGAGAGAGATATGCTGTAGAGACAGACAGAGAGAGAGAGAGAGAAAGAGGGGAGGGAAGAGAGAGAAGATAGATGGTGCATTGGGATGAGGGTCCTGTCCACGCCTGAGATTTATCAGAAGAGAGAAAGAGCGGAAGGGGGATAAAAACAGAGAAAGAGGGAGTGAGAGATAGAGAGAGAGAGATTAAAAGGGCCCATAAAAGAGGACAGATCTGGCTTTGGGGGGGACGGTCCTGTCCAGAACCCTGAGATTTATCGCCCCCCCCCCCCCCCCAGCTCCCGGCAAAAGGGCCCGAAACACACGTGTGACCCGTCGCCACGGTGATGTACGTGTGTCTCTGCGGGAGGGGGGGGGCCTCGAGCGCCCGCCTGTGGGAATCACATCTGAGATAAGAGCCGTTTTACCTGCCCCTCCATTACCCCTCCACTCACTCTCTCCCCTCTCTCTCTCTCTCTAACTCTAACTCCACAGAATCCATTCATTCTGCTGCCGCTGTTCACTTGACTCCCACTTGGCACTGGGGGCCCTACGAAGACCCATAGCTTTGTTTTGTTTTGTCTTGTTTTCATTTTTTTTGTTTTCCCCCCCCCGCACATTTGTAAAGGAGAGATGCCGTCCCTTGTCTGGCCCAGAGGCCTGCTCTCAGCGAGAGAGCTATGCTGGTGCCCGCCCCCCCCCCCCCCCCCCCCGCCCCCCCCCCCCCCAGGAATGACACAACACACACTGTGTGCACCAGCCAAGACACTCAGCTCTGTTCTCCTAGCGCGTGGCTGTTCTGCCTGCTCCTCCACACTGAAACTGAGGCATTCCCATTGGACGCAGTGCTGGGGAGGTGGAGCTTCTGGGCTGCAGTACAGCATCCCTGCGGAAAATTCCAGCTGGGATTCTAAGCTGGTCTGTGGCCGGTCAAAGCGGGTTAAAACCTGGTTAAGCTGGTCGATCGATCTGGTGGCCAAACTGGTGGACTAGCTGACTATAGGCTGGTCAGCTGGTGTACCACTGGTTGATCAGCTAACCACCTATAAGTCTAGAAAACTCAGCTTAGGCTGGTTTAAACTGGAATCTTTGGTAGGGACTGGAAACAGCTGTTCTCAAGAGGAACCTCCTATTGTTAAGGAGTGTAGGCAAGCAGTGCAAGAGCTGAGTATCTGGTGACTATCTAGGGTCTTTGGCCTTGTTTAAAGAGAGCCAGTAGGCACTGTTTACCGAAATGTAACAAAAATAAAACTTTTGACCCATGAATAAATGCGAGCATTAGCATTTTCTCTTAACGAGTCCAGGTTGGCAAGTTCGGTAATCACCAAAATCACCCAGCCAGACACAGTCAGTGTTACACCAGCGTTTAATTGTGAGCTGAAGCTGAGAACAAACATTGGTCGAATCCGAGCCAAAGTGGATTTGCCAAAATGCAGAAAAACAGTACCTGCTATTTTTTTTTTTTTTTCTGGCACAGTGGGGGTTGGCAAAGCCTTTCATTTAGTCCACAAAAAACCTCCGGAAGTCAGCTACCTTTTTTGTGAGTTTAGCCAGTGGAAAACTGTATATAGCCAAAAAATATATAGATATATTACTCACATATACCGTTTCTCGAGCACAAGGTTATACATAGAACAGTTGGCACTAAGAGCTGGGTGTTGGAGAGCTCCAGGGGTCTGGAGCGCTCAGGTGTCACAGAGTATCACAGATTATTCCAGTTTCTGTAAAACTCCAAAAATCATCCACACATTCGTGCTTCTTGCCAGCCTCTGCTGATTTACAGTGTTCTTGTGGGCGAAGTGAAGAGTCTGCTGTTCACACACTGGGTCACAGCCCACAATAAGCCAGTAAAACAGCATAAGGCTGATCTGGCTGGCTGACCCCCCTAGTGACCTCTCCTGCTCTGTGACATCACAAAGGCAGAGCGGCCTGACCTCTGATTGGTTCTCTCTCTCTATCTTCTCTTCAGCGAGATAGCCCAGCTGGTTTGGCTTTAACCTCTACCCAAAGACCTGGATTTATCTGTGCTAGGTGTAATATGTTCTATTGATTTACTGTCTCCCGCTGACACCTAATCCTATGATTGTATGATCATGATTATATGATTTGTATATAATCTTAAATGGTCCTTGTTGGGTCATCTCTGGCACCATTTTATCATTATTTTCCTTTACCTATTTATTTTTATATACAGCTGTTATTTATGGGGACATTTTTATTATCTACGTACGTATGGTATTATTATGATGCCTTTTTTTTTTCTTTTTTTTGAAACTGCTCAGGGAATACAAATGGAGAAATAACTCCAGCACGTTTACAGTTCAAGAGTGTGAAAGCTGAATTGTTGATCAATGTGCACTTAATATATAAATAACATTTCCTTCTTTTAGAGCCAGTATGAGAAAAAGACTAAAAACGGTGGATTTGTATTTGCAGTCATATAGTCGTATAGTTTGCATTACCAGATAGTCATGAAACAGGACGTCTGTTTTTCTGCCGGACAGACATCCTTTTGTTATGTAAACAGTTAAAATTAAATGTAAACAAAAAAAAAAAAGCCTTTGTTTGGCCCTAAGAATAAAAGGAAATCTCTCAGCAAACCGTTTGCTCAGGGCCCAGCTCACATGAAACGCTGCCCTTTACATTAGACCGCCCAGCAGACTTCATACCGCATTACCGTGGGCCTCAAAGTGCAGCAGAAGCCCGGCAGCCTGAAGGAGAACCACTGCGGACCCTGCAGTCTTCCTCTATGGCCCTGTTGTAATATATAAAAAAAGTAATTTAGAGGCTGCAAATTGGTCCTTGTTGAAGGTTCAATTGATTTCATTTTCTCTGGAATAGATGGCCATGGAAAAAAAAAAACATTCTTTGCACATCTTTTTTTTTTTTTAAAACACTCAAAGAAACAATCTCTTTCTGTTGTAATCAGGAAAAAAAAAATGTAAATGGTCATGCGTATTTCAATATATTACAGCATATTTTTCATTTCCGTAAGCAACGTAAAATTTAAAAAGGCAGCAGATATTTCTCACAACAACTGTCATACTAACAAAATGCTAATTTAATTTAGGGCTAACTAAATGTATTCTGCTGCAAATACGGATCATAACAGTGCATGCAAAAATATAATCAAATTGCCGTCTAATTCTCTCTTTTCATAACATTTCTGGAGAACCAATCAGACTGAGGCTTTCTTTCCCTCTGTTTACAACAGCTTGTTTTTAATTTGCCATGCCAACACATAGCCTACTTCATGTAAAAGTTGCATAATCCAGAGCCAAATGCCCCCCATTCAAAGCCGAGGGTGTGCAGAATGAGCGCTCCTCCGACAGATCTCGCGTAACCTTGGAAACGGAAGCTCGGAGTCTGGGGCAGGCCTTCCGGTGCCTCGGTGTGCTCTGCACTCTTACACGTGCGTAAAGAAACCCGCGTGTCAAGCCTAATCACAGCGCGTGTTTGGCTTCCTGAAATAAACGGAAGCTGCTCTGGGAAAACGAATGTCCCTTAGGAGCACTCCGCCCTTCGCTCTGAAAGCATCCAAAAGACATGTGTCTTACGTGGGCTTCCCTGTTAATTGTGATTATAGGACGGAGTGTGGCACAGTGGGTAAGGAACTGCGCTTGTAACCGAAAGGTCGCAGGTTCGATTCCCGAGTAAGGACACTGCCGTTGTACCCTTGAGCAAGGTACTTAACCTGCATTGCTTCAGTATATATCCAGCTGTATAAATGGATACTATGTAAAGTGCTATGTAAAAAGTTGTGTAAGTCGCTCTGGATAAGAGCGTCTGCTAAATGCCTGTAATGTAATGTAATGTAATGTAATGATTATTCTCCCAGAGTCTGAGGTTAGTTTTATTCTGAGTTTTGCAGTGAATCATTGTTCCCTGGTCCCATGCTCCTCACAGATGCCCTTACAGTCATCCCCCACCTTTACTGAAATTCACAGGCCAGAGGCAGATTTCTTATTTTTCCACGTAAAGCACTTCCCGCCGAGGCCTGTGTTCAGTCACGCGCACGTTTAATTTTAACTCGCAATTAAATAGAAAAGTGCTTATTTTTATTTTCACAAAACACGGTTTAGCGAGTTGCGCAATTGTTTTATTGAATTACCACGTCTGAGCTGTGTGAAAAACACCTTTTGTCACTTAATTGCGCATCAAAGTGAAGCGCGAGTTCTCGCGTTGACTCTAGGCCAAAGAAAGAGCACTTCCTGTTTCCGCTATCTTTTTTTTCTTCCCTCTCTTCCTGATTGGCTGCAGAGAGGCAAGCAGGGTTCTATATTACATCGTATTCATTTAGCAGGTTCTTATCCAGAGCAGATTGCAAGGAAAGGTCATCCAGTATAAATGCATCTACCTGAGTAATGTGAGTTACAGAGCCGGACTGGGCGAACAACACTCCCAGGCCAGTGACTAAGTGCAACACCAGTATGATCAATCAATAGATACACAGACACACAGGCGCACGGGGGGCATGCTTCTGCTGTGCTGTGTGGTTTGGCCGCCATCAGTTCGCTGTCTCCTGCCTTCCTGTTTAACTGCTTGACAGGAAGTGCCAAAAAAAAAACCGTTGTGCGCACGCACATGACTGAGTCATGCTGTCGGTCCTGATTTCCATCTCCAATGCATTAAGCCTTTCCTCACAGGCATTCATTTTCATGTTAAAGTACAGAAGCTGGCAGGGGTCTAGAGTACAATGTGACCTCGTCCTTCAGCCCCCCCCCCCCAGTCCCCCCCCCCACATACACCGCGGACGGACGCAGTGGGATCTTTCAGTCTCTTTCAAACTGAGGAGAGCGAGGAGTAACAGGTGAAGGCGAATTGGCAGGCTGAGTGGCACGCAGAGCCGCAGAGAGGGCTGCTGGGAAGGATATTGGCCGGTTTAATAATTGGCCATTAGGCTCAGTGCGTCTGATGAACGGAACTGGAGGCCGATCTCTCTGCCTGCTGGAATATCTGGGGGGGGGGGGGACTGAAATACTTCATCACAGAAAAAAAAAATTAAGCGGCTTTCTTGGCGTCTTTATCATTTTGATATATTTACATTTTGACAATAAATTAGCATTTAAAGAAAAACTGGTAGCACAGGTCTTAAAGTGATCGAAAAAATTTAAATGAGATTCAAAATTATATGCTTCAACACAACAGAAAAAAATAGTGATACATTTTTCAAATGGGTATCACGTTATTATTTAATTTGTTTTGGACTCTGTTGGGCAATAATTATACAAACATTATTCATGTTCTGGCCTGCACTCCACTGACTATTCACTTTTTTGTCTTCGATAACTATATCCTTCAAACAATTCACATATGTGTTAACCCTTTAAATAACCATCAACCTTTTATTCACCATTTTTACAAACTATCATCAATTCCACCCCTGCCTCCTGTGTGTGATTGAACCTTTGTTGTGTTGACAGGTACTCAGATGCACAAGGGAAAGACCGGCATGGTGACTGGTGTAGCTTACCAGAAAGGGAGGGATGCAGGCAGCCATGATGACCCTGTCTTATCGCCCATCGCCCAAACTGACTCTCTCCTAACTCTCAATAAAACGGCAACATTGGCAGTTTATTTGAGAGGCAAAGTGAAGGACTTTTTTTTTTTTTTCCTAGTTTAAATCCCAGCCTGTGGCCTTATGAGGAGACATGACAAGGGCAATGGCCAACTCATGTGCTGATTACCAATCAACCTCACCTGCGTTTGCCAGATGAGGCTGCCGCTGTCCTTGGTCCTGAAGTTCTCCCAGGCTTTGGATGAGAGCCAGAAGCTGCTCCAGCAGCCATAGAGGAGAACCAGCCCCCCACCCCCACCCCCACCCCCACACACGCACACACATCCAGGCTTCACAAGGGTATAGGAAGCATCCGTACCTAATTTAATATCTAAAGGAGCCAGCACTGCCCTGCACCATAAGGTTATACGTGAATAGTCGGGAAAATGACGAGCATTGTTGGGCTGAATGTTCTCGTCGCTATGTCATGTCATGTCATGTCATGTCATGTTATGTCATGTAATAGTCCCATGGAATGAGCTGTATATTTCTACACATCGGATCAAAGGACAAAAGCACTCAACTCCAACAACAACAAAGTAAAAATCTCAGTATATAAAGATAAACCGATATGTGACACTATAGATGCTTCAGATAAAGATGATGTGGGAGGAAGAGGAGAACCTGCACTCAGATCAATAGCAGAGACAGGAAGCGCAGATACTGCGACGTCTTTATTAAATCATGTTCGTGTTTCCAGATACAAATACAACTTTAATATTTTGTTTACAAGTATTCGGGTTTGGTTATGAAATACAGAACGTGTTGAATGTCTGCAACCACAAACACTTCTCTGCGTCTATTCTGGGGGGGGGGGGAGAAACCGACGCTACATCACCCCATGTGACTTCTGATAAGTCAGTTATGAGAACCACTTGATCCGCAGGTGTACTGCGGTATGTGGGGGTTTGGGTCAGGAGGCCAGAGGGGCCTACTGCTTATTACGGTAATGAGGCCTCCGTCGGCATCGTCCTGTTCACACGCTGTCTTTTTCGCTTCAGTGCTGGGCTGAGCTCGCCGCCTGCGTGGTGTGATGTCATCCACTGACAGTTTCATTTAAAAATAACTGCTCTTAGCAAAATGCGGTTTGAGCCTATTCATTATCGACACACACCAGTGTGTGGTCATGGCACGAGAAGGATGTAACGATTGCTCCAAAACTTGTTCTCATCGTATCTTTACATTACATTACATTACATTACATTACATTACAGGCATTTAGCTGGCGCTCTTATCCAGAACATCATGTACAAGTCTTTACATTACACTGCATCCATTTATACAGCTGGATATAAACTGAAGCCATGCTGGTTAAGTACCTTGCTCAACCAACAACCTTTAGGTTCCAAAGCCAGCTCCTTACCCGTTGTACTACACCGCCGCACTCTTTGCGATCCTCCCCGAAAAAAAATCCGATCGAACGTCCAGGGCCCCAGGGAAACACGCTGTGCTTTAGAAGTGGTCCAGCGGCCCCGAGCTAGAGGCAGAGGCGGAGACGGATGGCCCAGCGTGTCACGTCCGTCTCCCTAATCATTAGTGACAGGACATGCAGCTGTTAATGATCTCCCTTAATCGCACTTAATCAGGGAATAATGATTCCGAGACCAATAATGAGCCGGCAGTGGTGTGTGATTCAGGGGCGGGAATGGGGGGGGGGGGGGGATGCGGTTGGGTAGGCGGTGTGAGCGATAGAAAATTGGGGAGGGGTGGGGTGGGGAGGGGAGAGGATGGGAGGGGGGGTGTCGGTACAAATTACAATGCATATGTTTCTCTTTGCTCCGCTCGGAGTGTCGTTCGGCAGTGTGATGAGGTTTCTGACGGAGGCCGTTCCAGCCTCTTGCATGGAGTCTTTCTAAAAAGTTTCTCCACACTTGTACTTGGCTGGCACAGGGTATATCGGCAGAGAGTTATTATCAGGCTGAAGACAATATCTGTCTAATTTGTGGTGATCTTGCGTCGTCCAAAGGGTCGAAAATATTTGGCCGCAGTTGTGTTCGCCAAGAATTTTATCTATCTAATTACACCGCGGTGAAATGACTTGTGGCGTTTAAAATTCATTAAAAGGACCGATACACAGAATTATTTTCTAGTCACATTCTCGCTTCCGAAACAAGGGGGCACAGGTTAAAATCAGTCAGCAGCAAGTCGTTTGTACATTCAGTCCTCCGTGCATTTAACAGGTAGCCAGGCCGTGTAGTAAAGGATGGCCTCAGGGTTGCGAGAGTTCTGGCCTGACACAGAGATTCATATTTTGTAGATTGCAGGTGAATGGTGAGCCTTTGTGGGCTGACTGACCCTTTCTCCACGGGTTGTGTTCTTGTGTTCTAGGTGTGTTGAACGGCCTGTTCTCATTGTGTTTGTTTCCCTACGCTCTCATGTTTTCTGAATTAAGGGCAATGTTGATGCAGACCAGTCCAATCCGTTTTTATATTGGCTTGACTGTACGGTGTATGGGCAAGATGTGGTTATTACACTACATTACTTGCTCAGTAGGTAAAGTGTAGTTATGTAGGTGTATTGTAACTTACTCAGGAAAGAGTTATATACCCCCTACTGAACAGGCATGCACACATGCACACACACACACACACACACGCACACACATGCACACACCCGCTCACACACATGCACACACGCTCGCTCATACACACTGAATTATACTGAATTATCTCTCCAACGGATAGTCATGGGAACCCTGGGAACCTTATTAAGCATGAATTAAACATGATTGTTTCGCTCTAAACAGATGCAAGCAGCACCAGCGGACCCTGCGCGCGGCTGTCGTCAACGTGTCGCTATCACGAAAATGTTAGCAACTATCCTCGCAAGCCGGGAGCATCACCATCTGTCCCCCACACCCCATTTTTCAATTACAAGTTCCTCATCGCTAAAGAGGTCTTTACGAACTGCGCATCGAAAAAATATCTTCCCTCCTAAAAACATTAAAACATGTTTGTGCTTTTTTTTTTTAAACACACATTGCCAAATGTTGTTTGGGAGAAGATCATACATTGTCAGTTGTGATTTAAGTGCATTCTGGGAACCAGTGACTGTATGCAAAGAGGAGTGGGGTTTCCTAGGATACGGATAAACAACAATAGTGCGTGAAAAGCTATTTTGAGAGCATACTTAGCGCTGGAAGTATCAAGATTCTTCACACGTGAAATAGCACGAGAATGACGAAGTGTCACTTTTTCCAGCTCATAATTGTTGTTTTCTTTTTTTTATTAAATATCGCACTTGTTCTTTTTTCAAACTATAAGAAGCAAAAAATAATAATAGTAATAATGCAACACTTAGTTGAATTCTTTGCTAAAATTTCATTATAAAAGTTTTTGGTGGCATCGCTGAATTGGACCAATCCCAAACCATTTGATATTTATGATCAATAGAGCAACGGCACCGTGCATTTAGTGGGGTCTAAATCATCCTTGCAGATTAACTTTTTTTTTGAATTACATATTTTCAGATTGTCTCGACAGAGATTTTGTAAGGCTGCCATTTAGTACCGTGATAACTCTTTGCAATTTGGCATTATCTGCGAGTGACAGATTTCCTGCAGTATATTCCCACAGTCGTGCGGATTGGGTGCTGAGGGCAGGTGAAATATTGGGGACGCGCTGCTTGCCATTGTACGCTGGCTGAGTGCTCCTGGGTGCCGGTGTAGAGGTATCTCTGAACCGCTCCCAGGCCAGGGCCTTATCTCTCCACACATTTTATTTCCCATAAATGAGGAATTAATTATTCTCTTCAAAAAGGACGGGTGGCTGCTTTCAATAGATAAATGAAATGGCCACTCCTGGGGTTATGTGTGTGTGTGGGTGCGTGTGTGTGTGTGTGTATGTGTGTGTTTGTGAGTGAATGTGTGTGTGTGCGTGTGTGCATATGTGTGTGTTTGTGTGTGAGTGTGTATGTATGTGCGTGTGTGTGAGTATGTGTATGTGCGTACGTGTGTGTGTGTGTGTGTGCGTGTGTGCATATGTGTTTGTGCGTACTTGTGTATGGGTGTGTGTGTGTGTGTGTGGATTGGGGATGTGAGGAGGATCTCCACATCCCCAAATGATCAGTGAGTTCAGTGTGCTTTCTTTGTGCTTCACCTCAGTAACTCCAAAGCAGGAAAATAAAAACTGAAAAAATCTTTTTTGTTTTCCTGCAGTTAAACCGTTTTTCTTTGATGTATACAGCTGTTCAGATACATGCATTATTGGACACTGTGGTGCTATTTTCTCAGAATGAGATGCACTTTAATCTTTCATGTGTGGCAGAACTGAGCGAGCAGCAGAAAAGTTGAGCTCACAATATTTCTTTAAGTTTCCCCCCCCCCCCAAAAAAACAAATCCCCCCCTCACCATCCCTCAACCACAGAGCCAACCTTCATCATCATCAAAATCATTTAAAAAAAAAAACAAAAAAACAATCATGTAACCTACTGGTGGATCCAAAGGCGATTCTCAGGGTTCACCACCAGTCCCCCACCCCTCCACCCCCCCCCCCCCCACACCCCATTAACACATTGATGGAGAGTGTTCAGAATGGAAAAGATTTCAAAGGAACGCTGACAGGAAGCAGAATTATGTGATGGTAAATATGACCGGAGGGGAAGCGGTCGGTAATTTTCCCGTCCATTCCGGTGCAGTTAACTGAGCTCAGCAATAATGTGAGTGACTCAGCTAACCAATACTGTGCTGATGAGACAAATTGATTGACTAGCTAAGTGCCATAGGTCCAGTTCGGCCAATTGGAAGTCAAAAGGTAAAGCCCTCCCCCACCGCACGCTTTGAGTCTGCTGATGTAAGATGTACCCCTTTAGATACCAGAAACTGTCCTTGCAGTTTACTGAAAATCTCAAAAAGAAGCATTCAATTTCAACAAGATTCAAAGTAGTATTCTTTTGGTAATGTCAGCTTTTTTTTTTCCAGGGATCTGCGGGAGTGTTTTCAGTGTTTACTACAGTCATGGCCGGCCCGTGGCATAAACGCTCTATGTGATTGCTTAGGGCCACAACCTCTGGGGGGGGGGGGGGGGTACACGATCCAAGGTTATCCAAAGGAAATAACTTATTTTCATAATTATGGTATTCATCCTATCGAACTACGGTATAAATTTTAAACGGAGTGGCAACAGAACAAGTAATGAAGATTTAACCCCCATCTCCCCCCCCCCCACACCCAACCCCTCCCCTTGAACGTAGCCTACAGATTTGTTTAGGGCCACCGAAATCCTAAGGCCGGCCCTGACCACAGTGCACAACTACAGAAAATGAACATAGTTTTGTTAAAATTCTGTTTTTTTTTTTGCACCGGGTCAGGGTAACCTGGACAGAGTTAAGGACAGTGTCAGCTTCTGAAAGCGCGAAGCACAGATTCCCTCCAACCGCCCTGTCCGGGAGGGGCCCGATCTTCCCCCCTCCGTGAGCTCAGGAGCCAGAGCTGTGCGCAGAATGTCTGATTGATTTTTCTGTTTGTTTATTTATTCGTTTAAACTGTCAGGTTTCTGTGGGCTCATTAATGCAGGCTGAGGAGCCGAGCAGAGGGAAGCTCGATGTGTCACTCGTGGCAGCCGAGCCCCCACTGAAAGATTATTATTAAGAGATGAAATTGGTCCTAATTGGTTATAATTTGAAATGATGTCACCGATTACTTAATGAAAAAGCCATTAGCATCCCGGTAGCTCATCTGTGAGTAAATCAGGAAATAATTGCGTTTTTTTTTTTTTTTTCGCCGTCTTGTTTTGTTTACCTGTCATTGTCAGACGGATCTCGCGGAAGCAGACGCCAGTCACGGCGCGCGCTGAAGTTTGGGAGTTTGGATTCGGGTGATGACGCTGATAAACGGCCTAATTTATGACTGCGGGACCACGGGACAGTGTGACTTCTGACTATTCCTCAGTGGCGAATGACCAGTCGACGACAGAGATGAGCATCTGGAATCTGGAGTGGAATTTAAGCTTTTTTTTCCCCCCTTTAAGTCAACTCTGTGACATGAAAACAAACCCCACCCATTACAGTATGATTGGCTCTGATGAGCTGTTTGTGATAACTGCTTATTAATAAAAACAGACATACACACAGACATACACACACGTACACGCCCACCACACACACATACACACACAAATTGCATTTGCCTCTAGTTTGTATACACACACGCACACACACACACACATACGCCGAGACACACAGTCTAGTTTGTACACCTACACAGTATACACACACACGCACACACACACACACAAATAATTGTATGCCTTGGTCCAGTTTGCTGGGGGAAGAGGGGTTTCATGGGACCCCATAATGTGAAGCTGACGTTCTTATCCAAAGAAACGTACAATTAGTGAGCAAAGCAAAAACCTAGATTCTAAATTATCAACCTCCAAAGTAGCAATTAATGAGGGTGCAAGGGTCAGGCCATTGAACCCCTGCCGTAAGTAAACCTTTGTTGCTAGAATATTAACATGTAGAAGGGAAAGTAGAGAGGGTTTATTTATTTATTTATTTCGGGGGGGTATAGGTATATAGATAGGAGAAGATGTGGAAGAGGGGAAGTAGAGAGGATTTATTATTATTATTATTATTATTATTATTTAATTTTATTTTTAGGGGGAGTGATATAGGTGTATAGACAGGAGAAGATGTGGAAGAGGGGAAGTAGAGAGGATTTATTATTATTATTATTATTATTATTATTTTATTTTTAGGGGGAGTGGTATAGGTATATAGATAGGAGAAGATGTGGAAGAGGGGAAGTAGAGAGGATTTATTATTATTATTATTATTATTATTATTATTATTTATTTTATTTTTAGGGGGAGTGGTATAGGTATATAGACAGGAGAAGATGTGGAAGAGGGGAAGTAGAGAGGATTTATTATTATTATTATTATTATTATTATTATTATTATTATTTTATTTTTAGGGGGAGTGGTATAGGTATATAGACAGCAGAAGATGTGGAAGAGGGGAGTGAGATTCAGGGGGGAGAAAGAGGAGAACGAGGGTTTAGGGTGTGAGAGTCTGTGTCTTTATTGATCAGTTATGAAGCCATTCATGTCCATGTTCTGAGGGGCTCAGCTCCTTGAGGGAGCTCCCTAAGAGGGGGGAGGAGCGGGGGTGCTGTCTCACAGACGCTGAGCTGGAGATGGCAGTAGGTTGCGTGTGCAGTAACACTCATTATTTAACCAACCCTTCACACAGGCCCGAAAAACCGAAGAATGCTGCACTGTGGGTAAAAAAAAAAAAGAAAAGGCTCCTCGTTATCTACCTCACTCACGTCGCAGGGCTGTGCAGCACCAGCCCGTCGTTCTCTTCTCTTTCTGGGATTCAGCGTGCAGCCGCCATATCCGATGTCCTGGGTCTGCTCTCATTCTCAGTCATGAAACGGGCTGCTTGACCTTTGTGTGGCCCCCAGGGGTCAAAAACAACAACCCCTTTTCCCAGTTTAACAGCAGTGAAAATCCTCATTTTAAAACCCTAAATTAAATTTTATTTCGGCATGAAATTTGATTACTTTTCTGGAATGACTCTACCATTACAAAAACTTAGATATTTCCCTTTTTTAATTTAATTTTTTTTTTCAGAAAACGTGGTAGACAATCAGGGTACAAAGATTGTCTTTTGCGTTTTTTTTAAAACCCTGCAGTTATGAAATCACATAAGTCATAAGCGAAGGTAAGTGCCACATATCTACAAAAAAATAAATCATGATGTATGTTTTGTAGTAGGAACCAGTGGTGTAGACTGAAGAAATATTGTTTCTCTGGACTATGAAGCAAGAAAAGTTATTCACAAATTTATTGATGAGTGACGGGTTGTTTCTACTTGAAAAATATAGATTTAGGGTTTAAAATTCAAGGAAGAGGCTTTATCACATGGGAGTCTGGCGGGGGGTGGGTCATTTTTGACCCTGTGGACATGCGGACCGCGCGTTCATGCAGTATGAAGACAGAGCAAGGGTTAGCCGTGTAGCCGTGTTCCCGTTGACGACAAGGCTCAGGAGGGAGGGCGACCTTTGTCTTTTATTCCCTCTCATGCAATTGCCTGTAGTTTATGAGCTGATATTTCGCCAATTTCACGATTTATCAACCTTCAAGGCTATCCATATTTATGTAAATAGCCTGGACCACCATGAAGATGACCGGCTATCAGTAGAAAAAAAAAAAAAAAAGAGATTCTGTCTAGTCTTTCTTTTCCTGTGCATTCTTAATGATGATGGTGATGATACATTGTGAACTGCAGTAGAATATTGGTGGAAAGTATATGTTTGGACAGCTTGGTAGCTTCTGGAGTACCGCAAGGCTGCAGAAGGAGTTTTTTTAGGCCAGAGAGGTCATCTGTGAGGCAATCTGAAACCTCACTGGGAGGTCTTCAAAGGGAGTCTTTCTCCTGATCCTGGTAATGAGAAGCTCCTTTGAAGTTTTACGGATACGATGGATAGCAGTGTGTGAGTCAACTGCTGCTGCTTGACGGACAAGCGGGGGCTACGTGGGGGGGGGGGGGGGGAATCCTGCGAGAAGAGTCCAGGGGATATATGGCCATATATTTTCATTAGTAAATTTATATTAACACGTAACACTTGGTATATATTGGCTAATTATTCCCGGAGTATTGCAAAATAATTATTTGCCAATTATCTGTCTTTTTAAAAAATGTTTTTATACACTTCTGTGAAATATATCTACTGTTGTATTTCCAAAAAGTGCACATATGGGTATTTACAAAATATTAACGTATATTCATTTTGTAGAAGACAGGCTTATCTCATATATACGGAAATACCACCACTACTGTTACTTACTACTACTACCACTATTACTATTCTACTACTACTACTATTATTATTATCTGTCATTAAAGCAGAACATTAAAAATTACATTTAAAGACATGCATGACGGTTTTAGTAAATGAACAATATAATGTGTGTGAAGGAGAAGAGTTTAGCACATCAGGTCATTTCAAACTGAATATAAATTAAATCAATCTAATTTGGACCAAATGTCAGGCTAATTCAGAAAAATAACCTTCTGCATATTATAATTAATCTGCATAATCAAATTAGAGAATTGTGGTGCATAGAAGGGAAATGTATTTAAATAGCTTTTTGGGAATTATATGCGTCTCAAAGTTCAGAATAAACTGCATTCCTGTTGCATAGCAACACATGGTACATTTTGACAAATTAGAATGATGGTAGAATATTATTTCTAAATACTCACATACACTATATGAGAAAAAGTATGTAGACACCCCTTGGTCTGGGGCTGTTTTTCATAATTTGGGCTAGGCCCCTTAGTTCCAGTGAAGGCAAATCAAAATGCTACAGCATACAAGGTGAAATTGGTCAAGTATTCTAGATGTTGGTTGGTAAAGAGTAAAAAACGAGCTCTCGTTTAAGTGCAGACAATTGACAGTATTGACATATTGAGAGAGAAAGTCATTCAGAGGGAGAATCCACCATGTGAAATAATGCGATTGTAGTGTAATACAGGAGTCTGAGGTGAGGCCAAATTAAAAGGAAAGGGGTCCTCTACTGATCTCATTGGTTGCTGCAGCGAGGAGGATACCTGTTCACTGTGCTTGTTTCTTTGTCCGCCATGACAGTGCATTTTTACAGCTCGGCGCACTAAAAGGCCATTATAAAAATCCAGCAAGAAATCAATCATGTTTTTTCTTGAGAGCCCGTTTTACTTTTTGGTATGCAATAAAAATTTTTTTAAAAAAGAGACAACAGGCTTCACAGAACTTTCTATGTCAGTTAACATGACCTTTTTTTCATCCATCGTGGCTGTGACGGTGTCTGAGTGCTGATTGGCCCCGGGCAGCTGATTTAGTTGTTAACCGCGCGGCGTATCACGTCAATGTTCGGCGCTCGTGGAAAAATCATTATCTACCGTATCAACGTCCTGCAGCTGACCACACTGCCAATAATCCCGGATAACTGCAGACAATATAGCCGTTAGACTTTTTTTTTTTTTTTTTTTTAAAGAAAAAAATACAATCAGTTTCTCTCATGCGTACTGCTCTGCTTAAAAATGTGAGTAATTCACTCCATGGCCACGATTGCCCAAGGAGAGCTGACTGTCCAATCACAGCTCTTCACCGAATAGGTTTACAGGAAAAGAATGTTCCCTGGATCCTTGAACACTCAGTGTGTACAATGGTGAAAGGCTAAGCAAGCAAACTAAGATCCACAGCCCCAAAGTAGCCAATCGCCTGCATAGTGTTGTATCTCTGTGATGCTTTTTAGGGTAGTTTCAGAGGCATGTTATACCTCTAAAAAGGTCTAGAAAGGTAGTTACATACAGGAAATGGATTCAGTGCAAGGTTCTAAGAAGATTTAATTTATCCAGCATTATGCTATAGGTCACTGGTTGAGTGAAACTTAAATCAACTCAATTATCGGTTCATGAACTATAATTGGTTTATTGGTTGATGAGCAAAGCCCATCCCCGCTAGACTTCATCGCTCATCACAGTCTGTCAAACCTGTTCAGGCTCATGGTACCGTCAGTTCATGAGCCGGAGACTATTCATCAATTTGTTGATGCTGCTTAGAAGCGATAAGATGGATTAGTGTTTAATTGTTGTGCTGTCAACCATGAATAAGCTATGTAATATTGTATAACGACAATGACATATGTCAGTAGCCATGTTTCATGTGCTGATGAACTGATCAATGTAGATCTGGGAGTAACTGTGTTAGTGCCTGCCCCACTCTACATGTCAGAATCGTGAAACCTCCTGGATGGTGTGTGAAGCTCTTCACTGATTTCAGATAAATTACGTGTGTGTGTGCCATCAGCAGCCTGTTGATTTTGACCAATAGTGGGGCTTTTTGTTGGGGAGAGAAAAATGTTTTGATTGGTTCAAACAAATGCACGACTGGCAGTTTGATGCAATCATACCTATTATTATTATTATCAGTGCGCAATACTCAAATATCAAATGCAAACATATGGAAATGTGTGTGTGTATGTGTGTGTGTATGAGAAAGAGAAGGAGAGATTCATTTATTTTTGTATTGTACATGTTATGATCAACAAAGGGGGAACTCCTTTAAAAATATAAACATTATTTTCCTCAATATCCAAAATATGAGTGACAATGAAAAAATATCAGCAGTATTAGGAGAAGGGCTTACAAATATCATTTTTGGTAATAGAAAGGAAGTCATGTGTAAGTCATGGCAATAGTGAAATAAATTAATAAAAATGTGTTTGAAGAATGTTATGGTGAAAATTGTGTTTCAGTTGAAAATCGCAAAATACAAAAGACTATATCTGCTTATGTCCAAAAAGTGGAAAAACTGCAAAACAAATTTAAAAAGTAATTTTTTGATATACAGTAGATGGATGGGAAATCATGTTTGAGTCACAGCAATGGTGAAATAAATGAATAAAAATGTGTTTGAAGAATGTTATGATGAAAAATGTATTTCTATGGAAAAGTGCAAAATAGATAAGACTATAGGTTATGTCCAAGTGGAAAAACTGCAAAAAAAAAATTTTTAAGTAATTTTTTGATATAGATAGGAAATTATGTTTAAGTCACAACAGTGGCGAAATGAATGAATGAGAATGTGTCTGAAAATAATTTTATGGTGAAAAATGTATTTCTGTGAAAAATTGCAAAATAGATGAGACAGATGGATAGGAAATCATGATTATGTTATATATATATATATACATATATATATTTGTTATATTATAAATCATATTTTTTCTACACATACAGTTTCACATCACACTGCATACAATACAGCTGCATGGAAGTATCAGCAGATGGACAGATTACAGAGTGCTCACAGATATAAAAAACTCCAGTATAAAAATGTAAAAGTGCCAAAGTCAAGAATAATAAAAATGACAGACACAGTAACAAGAAACAGCCCACATGACATAAACCAGTAAAAGCGTCAGAAATCATAACACAGGCAGGATTATAAAATGCCGACACAAAGTAAACTCGTTCCATTTAAAAAACGCAGAATCCATCATTAGAAACCATCTTTTATACTGTTACTGAGTATACTGAAGCTCCAGACTCCTGCTGGGATCTTTAAAAAAAGAATTTAAAACCTTCCAGTGGAGCATCTAAGTGAAATAAATGTGCTAAAAGATGCCATAGAGGGCCGGACTCCAACTCAGAGGGAAGACTTTTTATTTTTGCAGACATGCTCTTCTCCACCATCGTTTCGTTTGACCCACACTGCTGACTCATTACATAGCAAAATGCATTCAAATCTTTAATATTCAAACAGTCGCAACCGGCTTCGTCCAGAACTTCAACAGCTCCTGCACTCTTCTGCGAAGACAAGTCTCATGAATAACCCAAAATTTCCAAAATGTGATGTTTTAAATCATTTTAACACCAACCAATTCGCGTGAAGTTTGGTGTGGTTCTGAAAGTCCTGAGACATATGGGAAAGATTTTGGTAAGAGGTAAAACAGTGTCTCAACAGATCATCTCACTCATGAAAGAAGTCCATTTTAATTCCTAAACAACATTATTATTAACAAAATATTGCAATATATGAATAACTATCCTGAAGTAGACTATTTTGTGATATCATTAAGTAATTTATTGCATTTTATTTGTTGACAATTTCATACATTACTTACATGTGATTTTAACAATATTCACATTAAATGTATATTTTCTTGGCACATTGTTCACGTATCCACAGCGTGTCCCTTTAGATGAGGTACATCTTCCAAACAAATGAATCTGCTGTTATTTAGATTAATTATTTGTGATGTGAAAATGCTTTATTTGCACATAAATATTGGAAACCAATGGCACACATCTATGCATGCATACATACATACGTACTGTACATACATACGCATATTTTTATATTTAATGATTTCTTCATGAACTTGACCTCCAGGGTAAACATGGCAAAATATTGAATTTATCTGCACATTCTGTTATTAAATATAAAGCAGTTTTTCCCAGTGCTTGCCTGCAATATTAAAAGCATGTGTTTACCCCTGAAACCTATTCACTGGCATTTTTCAACAAGCTTTTGATGTCGAAGTTGATTTTTCAGCAGGTGAAACGTTCCATAATTCATATTTGCAAAGTCCTTTATTGTAATGCGCAAGTCAAGGAGATGCTAACCAGCAGCCAAGCCAGAGAATCATGGGAAGTCTGCAGTAACCTGGCTGGGCCAGCATAAGAGCACTACTGCACTGCTGACTGTTTATTTCCTCCAACACATGAGATGATGAAGCCGGGGGTGAACGAGGTAATGCCTTTATATCCGGCAGTTTGCCTTTCATTTGCAGTTTAAGTGCACCGCGCGAACGAGGCTCCTTCTTCCAAGATGAAGGAGGAAAAGGGAGAATTATCCTTCTCTGGTGCGGCTGAGCAAACAGGAGCTCACCTGCTGCAAGTGTGGGATTACAGCTCCTGCCCGAGTCTGAGGCTGGGGCCTGTCTGACTGCAGTAACGACCCGCCCGTAATGATCTGCTCATACGGGAACTCTCAGAGTCTCTGCCTCTTACTGTCTTCCTGTGGCAGGAACATTCGGTCAGGGTAAGCCACGTTGTAAAAGCAAAGAAAGAAAGAAAAAAAAGTAATTTTACATTTTATTTCATTGACCTTTATCTTCACAATGCACTTGCCGTGTGGTGTGAACGTTTTTGCTCATATAAGCATCTTTGAGTACCCTGAGTGCTATAGAAATAAAATGTATTATTATTATAGTAGTAGTAGTAGCAGTAGCAGCAGTAGTAATAGTAGCAGTTATAATAGTGGTCGTAGTAGTAAGTAGTAGTAGTAGTAGTAACAGAGGTAGTAATAGTAGTAGTTGTAGCAATAATGTGCGGTGAAGTATCTGGTCTGGAACAGTGCCAAGCAGGCCACACCCCTAAAGGCAGAGATGTCCTCCCCCTTTTCCACCCCAGACACACACACGCACACACTCACACACGCACACAGTGCTCGGACAGGAATGAGGCCAGGGACACAGAGAGAGGGCAGTAAAGCCCCAAGCCTACCCTACGCAGTGTGTCCTTACTGAGAGGTTAACCTGTACCGTCCCCCGCAGGGCAGGACCCATCCAGCAGAGGGCGCTCTCTGTTACTTCTGCCATTAGACCATGAAGAAATTTTATTTATTTATTTATTTTTTGTTACATCTTTTTTGACAGAGACATTGTCATGTTTTACAGAAAGGTTAAAAAAAAAAAGAACACAAAAAAAACTTACCAGTGGAAATAAAATAAAATCAAATAAACAATCAAACAGTGGTAAGAAAAAAAAAAAGAAATCTTGGATGGAACTCAGAGATTCAGGTGGGGCCCATCCTCCATTGGCCAGCCTGGTGTCAATAGCTGAACATAAGCTAAACAGACAGGACACTGGGAATCTAGAGTGTCTAGGCTAGGCCTGAGATATTTCACGAGCTGGTGAAACAGAAAATCCAAGCAAATAATTGTGTTTTAATATGCAGATCAGGGGGCCTGATTTCTAACAATTTCCTTAGATTTAAACTTAAACATAATCTCAAGATCATTTCCCAAGTTGTGCTTGAACTCGATTTATAAAAAATAACCGAGATGGAAAAAAAAGTTGTTCACGTTGGCGTAAAGTGCCTGTGATATACATATAAACCTCAAATAAACTTCGGTTTGAACTGACGGTTACCCCTGGCTAATGGATTAGGGCAGTTACAGCAATTTCCCCCAAATAACGCCACATTTCAACATTTCTTGGTACTCTTCATGCCTAAAACTGATTATCAATGAAATGTTACTTTTAAAGCCCAAACACAGCACACTTCAGGGATGCATGCAGGAAACCGGCAGATAATTAACTTACATCTAGTATAAACTATGCAGACATACAATCATATCCATGTCAAAGGGGGATTTTACAAAAAGCTACTTAGTAATGGTTTTCTGCATAAGCCAATATTTAAGATCATAAGGTCATTTTATAAATGAGGCCCCAGGAGGTGCAAGGTGATAGGCCTAGGCCTCTATTATGGCACAGGCTTCATCCAGGAAGAGGGTTGGGGCTCGGACGGTCTTTGAACTCACTTATGACAATTTAAGCTGACACACACTTAACTGAGCATTAGAGGAAACCACACCAGACCTGCTGCATAAGAACATATTCCAAACCAAAATGAATTAAGTTTTCAGTATACAGTATCCATCCATCCATTATCTATACCCACTTACCCTGGTGAGGGTTGAGGGGGAGATGCTGGAGCCTATCCCAGCATGCATTGGGCGAGAGGCAGGAATACACCCTGAACAGGTTGCCAATCTATCACAGGGCACACACACCATTCACTCACACATCATCTTCAGTACAGTATATGACCTGATATAATTTTCTGAAAAGAATACATTTGTATGATATTGTATTTCAGAAAATAAATGACAATGCAATAGTTTAACACATTATAATGAAATCAAATCATATATCATATGATTTATAATATAATTTCCATAAACTCAGCATGCATTTACCATATCTTTTCCAAACAGATAGTATCATGAGGTCTTGAAATGCTGTGACCAATTATTGCGTTATATTTCATAGATTTATCATAAATGAAATGTATGGTTGATTGATTTTCCTCATACATTCCTAATAAAATGCCCAATGCAATCTCTGTGTGTTTTTATCATATTAATATTTTTATTTACTCAAAACGAACAGTGCACCACTGACTGATAAAGGCAGTCATAACCTGCTACTAGGAACACAGTGGATCAATTACAGTGTGCTCAATCAGAGATCAAACCTTATTGAAGGCCTGAGGTCACAAACAGGTGATTAGAATGTTCTTAACTGAACATTCTAATGCTGATGCTAATTGAAAGCCACGGAGTTCTAGAACACTGACTTTAAATAAAAATTAATTTTAAAAAAAACATTCCAAAAAAACCAAAAGGGTTATTCAGCCTCCGGTTTGAACTTCTAAACCACAGAGCCGCATTACAACCGAAACAGCTAATCCTTTTTTCACAGATTTAGATAACTGCTCCAGCTGTAATGCAGCTCTGTGGTCCGGAGGCTTAAACTCGAGGCTTAAACTCCAGCTAAGCACACCAGAATTGACCAAGTGTGCCTGTCACCGGCAGGTTGATGCAACTTTTTTTGTTTTTTTATTTGCGTGCTGGAAAGGACACGGCACTTTGACTGGAGCGATTGCCACTGACGTTGGAAAAATCACCCGATCAGAACAGAGCTCCGTGAAAACAAAACCAAACAACGTTGTCCTTCTGCTCATTAGAGTAAAAAAAAAGTGCAAATTCATACGGTAAACTAATCAGTGACAGGGAGCGTCTGACAGGGACGGTACGATCCTGAAAAGCCAGGGGGTCTGCTAGTTTTTGGGGCATCTCAGCTTTTGAGCTCTTGATCAAAGTCACCGATTGGCTGAAGAGTCCACGCACAGCATTTGCATTGAATTTGCTGCTGATTTGATGGGGACGGTAAAAACCTGGAGACACCGAGGAATTTTAGGACCGAAGATCAGGAACCCCGTGGTCTGGAGGACTCAGTCACGAGCACCGCGGTCCCAGCTGGGGTTCGACTGAACCCCCCCGCTTTGGGGTGACACAAATGGAGCTGTTGACCGACGGTGCGCACACCCGTCCGCCAGGACAGACGGCCACAGGCTCTGGCTCAGCGAGACCTTCAATCAAGAGTGACAGCGAAAGCAAAAGGAACATGATCACATTTCACATTCTGGAGAAAGACAAGCACGACCCCACACCGAGAAGAACTGACAGCCAAATGAAAAAAAGAAAATCAAAAACACCAAAGTTAAAAAAAATAAAAAAAACGGGTCTATGGGGTCAGTTCCACTTCAATTCAGAAAATAAATTGAAGTTCGGTTCATGAATTGAAAAAATGCCTGTAATGTTCTGTAAGGATTATTATTTTTATTTTTTTTGCAGTCAATCAGAAAATTTTAAAGTAATTTCCAGAATTGATTGAACTGAAATGGAATTGATCCCGTGCTCGGCCGTGGGCAAAAAGGCTGGATTGGTAACTGCAGGTGGGGGAGGAAGAGTTGAACATGGTGGGCTCCACTCCTCATGTTTCCACACAGAGAAGCCTCAGTCACATCCTCAGTCATTCCCCCATAATCCTTTAAGGGCGTGAGGTCGCAAACGTGCGACTGGAATGATCTTAACTGCCAACATTCCGATGCTGATGTAACAATCACTGCTGGCGATTGCAAGCACTGGAGTTCTAGAACACTGACTGAGAATTCTGTGGGGGGGGAGGGGGAGGAAAGAAAACATTCTCTTCAAAGGGTTCAAAATCAAAAGGGAAAAACGTAGGGTTTAAGCAGGCATGTTCACAGTGGGCCTCTGGGCTGCTACTCCCTCTAAAACACAGCTGGTTCCCTCTCGGTTGTCTATCACAGACTGGCTCGGTTTGCCTTTTTGTTCTTGCATTGTTCCCTAAAAATAAATAATAATAATAAGATTATCGGATCAGATTATAATGCAAACATCTGTCACGTTACGGTGGTGGGCATGCCAAAGATTAATTAAATACACTTTAGCCAATTTACAATGGGAGTACTTATAACTCTGGTAGAGTATATTTGTTTCTTAAATTAGACTCATTAATTCTGTTAGAGCCGATTTAACAGTGAAGATTCTGCAATGAGCAGAAGAGGACTGAAATAAACGCGTTGATTACAGCCATAGACAGTCACACACACATAAACAGACGCACGCACACACGCACACACATAAACAAACGAACGCACGCACACACAACCACATGCACGCACACACACACAAACAAACTAACGTACGGACACACACACAAACAAACAAACGCACGCACACACATACAACCGCACACACACACACCTACACCTACACACACACACATACACACAAACAGATACACGGACAGGAACAGTAAGTTTATCTCAGCGCTGAGTCTGTGTGTCCCTGATACCAGCCGCTCTGTCTCAGAGTGATGGAGAGACTCAGTCCTGCTGGAGACATTCAGAGAGACTGAAGCATGCACACATGCATGCACACGCGTAAACAAACACACACAAGCACACTCACATGCATGCACGCACACAAACACACAGACACACACACACACACACACACACAGCGTCTGCAGTCAGAGAGTCTTTAGGCAGGTGTGTTTTTTTATTTTTTCCACCTGGAGGACTCGCGCCCTCCTGAGAAGCCGGCTCATTTCACAGCGTGAAAAGCGTGTCGCGGTGTGCGGTATCTGGAGCTCCACTCCAGCCAGCCGCACGTGAAAAGAAATCATCTCACATTTGATTTAGTATTTATGAGCGCGCCTCTTTATTTATTTATTTTGATCAATGTCTCACTTTTCTTCTTGGAACGGGAGTCGGTGTTATATTGCATCTCCACGCTCCCCAGGACACACCTGCTCTCCGCACTTTAGCCACGCTCCCCAGGACTCACTCGCTCTCTGCACTTTAGCCACGCTCCCTTAGCTCCAACTGTCACTTTTAAAAATCAGCTGAGTGGAGGAATACTGCAGAGCAGAATAAAACAATAATAAATAAATTTTTAAAATGCTGCATGAACATAATTCAAAGCACGCTTCGGAAACATTACTTCTTTTAAATAAATTAAAGATATACGGGGGAAAAAAATATTCAAAGTGTCAGCGGTTAAAAATGAAAACTTTTTGCTAATGTTCATCTTTTATTCAGTGCACGGTGCATTTTTTTTGCAGCCAGATCAAAATGATTAAAACAAAAACAACAGCAAAAATCCTGCAGGGGAAAAGATATATGTCCCAGTGCAAGAAATGTCACTAAAATTGAATTTTAAAGGCAGAGAACAAATGAAAATTAAAAACATCAATGTACATCTCATAACAATAGCGCCATACTGGAGACCATTAGTCTACCAGCATCTGTGTGCCAAAGTTACTACTTTTGTCTTACAAATATACGATGTATGTGTTACAAAGGGAGACTTTTTAAACACAGATTGTTGACAGTAACACAGAATGTGTCCTTATTTTGACATGGAGGTGTGCTAGAAAATGACACATTATTATGTGTTTTTAATACTAGAAAGGCCAGAGCAGACGTCATTGGACATTTGGACTTCAAAATTAAAATTAGTCCAATAACGCAAATGCAATATCCCCCTCCTTCCAGAACTTTTCCTAAATATTTGGACTTAACATAACTAGGTTTTTTAGAATTCTAAAAAATCAAATCACTAAAGAAATACAGGCATTTTGTGCCATTTTCTTCACAAAAACCCCCTGCCAGACAGTAGGTGACAGGTGCTGGTACCCAGGTGTGAATGGGTTTCTCTCTCCTCCTGCACGCTATTCAGCAACTGAATGACGGAGGCTTGGAAACAAGTTGCTGAATGAAGTGCTATTAAAACTAATTTCTTTCATGTAATCACACAAAATTAATTCATTACAATCGTTTGATGAGGATAATTCACTTTGATGATTGACGTCAACCTGGGGATCAATAATTGTGGGCATCGTAGTTACAGAAATGATGGGTTTATAACGCCTCTGAGATGCGTTTGGTTTTTCACTGGAACTGCAACTTTGGCTATGGACAATTGTGTGAAATGTAATCAATGTGTGTGATCCCTGCCCACACAAACAAGCAAAGCTGTGCTTTTCCCTGTGGAACTAATCGCTCCCTGTGGAGTAGAGAGACAGTACGTAAGTAAAAGCACACTCCAACTGGCGGGAGGAAGGGAAGGGAGAAGCAAACGGAATTCGTCATGACTGAAGCAATACATTTTTTTTTAATTTAGCGCTTTGTATTTCTTTAACTCCTTTTTCCATTCTGTGTCTTGCCTTGTTTTGCACATTTTAGTGCTTTTCTGTTTGACACATTTCCCTAACCCTATATGACAAAATCATAATTTAGACACCATAATTTTAAAATAAAAACGATGCAATTGCGTCCTTTACTTCAAGAAAATAGTTTTGCTACTAAGTATGGTTTCATAATCTGTATGAAACTAGGTCACTGTGGGTGCAGAAATCGATGCTGTGATGCTGGCAGAAGAAGGTAGTAAAAAAAATAAAAATAAAAGAATAAATAAATGAGACATCTCTAGTGTTAACACACGTTTTCAGAGTGTAGGAAATCGGCAAATAATCCAGGTGTTTTGTGTCCATGCGCACAAGATTTGGCACGATTCACTACCCGCAATATAGTACCACCAGTGCCATTTACTTTCTCATTCTGCGAGAGAACACAGCTGAAAATATGAGTTACTAGTGCCTGTGGCAACAAAACCAAGTAAGAGCAAAAGTAGTATTGATTTTGGAATAAGGGACAAAGGACTTGGAAATCCGGACTTAAATTTCAGCTTTAGTGCGAACAGAAGCTTCAGAGTGACAGGAAAGCCCGTATGACTGAATTTTCTGCAATATCTATAATATTACAGAATTAATATCTGTTTGCTTATTTGTATAATTTTTTAAAATATCTCCATATTAGAGATTTAGAATTTGAACAGTGGGGAGGACTCAAAGAGGTATCACGTTCAAGCAGAAAATTACATTTTATTCAAATTTACATTTTTAATCTCCAAACACACAGAGATTATCTCCTTTTGAACTCATTATACCTTCCCTCCTTCACCTTCACGCCTTATGTGAACTAAAGACTTTCCCTCCGTTTTTGGCTAAAAGTTAAAAAAAATAGTTACCTGGCAAAGTTATCTTTGTAATGTAACTGTAATTGTGGCCAGCCATAATAAATCACCTGAGGTAAATTCATTCTGCATGAATCTCTCCTCCCTATTGCGGATGCCTTGCATCGGATACAAAAAATAAAATAAAAAAGTGCATTCATCAAACCTGTGAAAGCCAAAGGACCCTCAGACTTGTCATATTATCACACTTTTCATACGTAGAACACAGCTGTGACGGTTCAAAAATACATTTGAACACCCAAACACGCACGTTGCATTGCATTAGTGTGATATGTCTGATTCACAGTGACGTCCAGTAGAAACACCAGAGCAATGGTCAGGGATTGCAGTGCAGTTATTCCCTAAAGGGGGAAAAGTATAGTCCCATGATGCACGCACACATGTAGGCACACGCACATAAACACACACATACACACACACACAACACACACACATGCACGCACATACACACAACACACACAGACACACACACACACATGCACGCACATACACACACAGACACACACACACACATGCACGCACATCACACACACACACACACACACATGCACGCACATGACACAACACACAACAACAGCACACACGTACACACACACAAAAAACACAATCCACTACACACACAAACCATGTTACTCTCACAGCAACAAAACATGGTCCAGACAAGTTTTGGTTTCACAATGCTTGAACGAAGAACCTGGAGTAAAGTTTGGGATGGTTCCAGAATGTGAGAAAATACATGTTGAGTGTGCCTGTCTGAGCGCGCACACACACACACACGCACGCACGCACGCACGCACGCACACACACACACACGCACACATGCACACACGCACACACGCACACACACACACACACACACACACACACACACACACACACACACAGTATAAACCACCCATTCCCCAGGGCAGAATGAACTCTCCGGAATGAGAACAAATAGCCCATTTAAATCAGCGCACTTGTTTTTGAGGAGACCGTGAACGTATGGAGTTCTGTAGGAAGACGTGCATTTAAATCACGGCTGTAACACCGCCATTTACGATGAGGGGAGGGGGAGGAGAAAGCTTCTGAAGACAGTAGGCGAACCGTGAATATCCCAAATGCTATCGCCGCTTCTAGGATGCGCATTTCTGTGATCGCCTAAGCAGAAATCAAAGTGAAATTGTCAGAGCCGTTTCCAGACCCCGAGCTTTCATCTGACGACTGAAAGAATTCTTCTTCTTTTCTTTTTTTTTTTTTTGGCAAGTCCTGAAAAGGCGCAGTTGTGTGACTGGAGCTGGCCTGTGAGATGCTTAGTGCTGCTTCAGTCTCTCTGAATGTCTGCAGCAGGACTGAGTCTCTCCATCACTCTGAGACAGAGCGGCTGCTATCAGGGACACACAGACTCAGCGCTGAGATACACTGGCACCGTGGAGGTGTTCCTCTGTGTGTGTGTGTGTGTGTGTGTGTGTGTGTGTGTGTGTGTGTGTGTGTGTGTGTGTGTGTGTGTGAGTGAGTGAGTGTGTGTGTGTGTGTGTGTGTGTGTGTGTGTGTGAGTGAGTGTGTGCATGTGTGTGTGTGTGCATGTGTGATGTGTGTGTGCGAGTGTGTATGTGTAACCTAGATTTTTGTATATGAGTGTCTGTGTGTGCTTAAGTGTGTGTGAGTGCCTGTGTTTTTGTATGGAAGTGTGTGTGTGTGTGCGCGCGCAAATGCATGTGTGTGTGTGTGTGCATCATCCCTGCAATACATCCACCTTGACAATGTTTTTTTTTTCATCGCAGTATGCCACACCAAACTGTGCATTACATCCCACACTAAGCGAATTATTTCACCAACCACAGCAGCTGAACCGGCTTGCTCCAGTCCACCCAAAGGAGACCCCAAAGGGGGGCTTCCAATCACCTCTAAATGTCTCTAAACTCAAAGATGTAGTTTTAGTTATTCCTGATACCATAGACCATATTTTCTTTCCACCAGACAAGTGCTGAAAAAATATTTAATTATAATGCTGGAATTGACAAAGCATCGCATTTTGCTGTTAGAGTCAAAGTTGTTTGTGGGGACCTTTCTAGCTGCACAAGAATCCTGAGAGTTTGTGGGGACATTTCTAACCGTACCAGAGTAATAAGGATTTGTGGGGACATGTCTAACTGCACCAGAGTAATAAGTGTGGTTGGCACGTACAGTATATAATAATAAATGATGTTGATTTTGTTTTGTTATTGTTGTTATACTGTTGCCCAATCACTATGTATCATCTTTTACAATCTTTTATGTTTTTAAATGTACAGTGTGTTGAGACATCTGTGAAATGCACATTAAATAAACGATGACTTGACTTGAATGATGACTTTTGTGGGCACCTGTCTAATTACCGGGATCAAGGAGTCTATTTTTTTACTATGCAGATTCAGCCCTTCCCTGTGCTTTAATTCGGGCGTTTAGCAGATGTTTTTACCTACACAGCCTACACGCAATCTATGTAAACAGCAGGAAGCAATTCGGGTTAGGTGCCTTGCTTGTGGGTACAAGGGCAGCAGCCCTCCGAAGAATCTAACAGACCTTACCCTTCAGTGTATCGGTTACACAGCAGAGCAGCACGTAAGAAATAATCAAGGCCCAACGCAGCCTATAGAGTAATCCACAATTTTGAGAAATCAAGCAAATCCCAGACGGCAGCACAAAACCGCGAAGAAAAACCTTGTGACGGTCACATTGGAGAGAAACAAACTGATACATCGACCTATGAGCGATGAATTGAAAGTAAATTCCTGTTAAATCCTGGCAAGGTCTGTATGAAAGGAAGGTCACTATGAGGTACAAATAAGATACAGGTTCCTAGGTGGTATTCTGAAAGCACGGGCAATAGCAGAGGGCGGGGGGTGGGGGGGGCAGTTATTGACAAGAATGACATTTAGTAGTTCTCGTGAGTCACAGCAAATTCCGCACAAATCTTTAATTCATATCGAGACATAAGAAGAAGAAGTCACTTAAACCTGTTTCTTCGCTTTCTCTCTAATGAAACCACTTAGCCCTCCACAGGCGACACGGAGGATGAAACCACGAGTAGGCGGTGTTCTGTGACTTTGGGCTCAGTTCAAGGACAAAGCTTCTCAGGTTATTGATGGAATAAACGACAACACTGCGACATCATTTCTACATGTCACCGGTTCAGCTTCATGCAGAGCAAGTATTGCTCCCTGGACATGATCTGGTTTATTATTTGTATAATTAAAAAAAAAAATTTAAGTCACAAAATTGATGGACATGGAGTTCAACCTTGAAGGAGGAAGTAATCTTTAAACAAGGCGAGTGGAGGGGATGTTTTAAAATGAATCAGAAAAATATAGGTAAAAGTAGAGGAAAGTAACTTGGATAACAATGAACAACAAAATTGTTATTTGAAGCCTTTTATATCACCACACATCCCACCCCCCACCCTGTCTGTCTGTCTCTCTCTCTTTCTCTCTCTCTCTCTTTCCTCTCCCTCTCTCTCTCTTTCTCCTCCCTCCCTTGCTCCCCCCCTTTCTCTCTCTTTCTCTCCCTCTCCCCCCTCACTCTCTCTCCCCCCTCTCTCCCCCCCCCCCACCTCCCCCGCCGCGTCGGCACGGCAGCCGTGAGCCAAACGTGCCCAAAATGTCACATCCCCTTCTGACCCGAGGGGCACAGCCATCCGCACCGACGCCCTCGTCGCCGCGGCGACACGCGGCAGTTTATCACGCGGTGCTCTTCGGAGGCGGCGGCGCCCTGTCGGCCCCTCGGTGGCACGCGCTCCCTTTTGGGTGGAGAGCAGGGCGGCACGCGCTCTCTCCCTTTCGGGTGGAGAGCAGGGCGGCAGACGTGTTATTTTCATGGCTTCCGCCCCGTTTTTGTGCATTTCAGGAACAAAAATGTGTTCGGCGTAAAATCAACTCTGGCAGAGTAACTCTTAGAGAGTAAACGCTGGACTTCACAGCAACGCTGCCGCAGATGTTTGAACACAGGAAATTTCAAACTCCTCTATTGGTAATAGAGTTCTGCTTTCTCTCTGATTCTGAATGCATATTGCTATACTCTGTTATCCTGTCACAGTGAGAGCCATTTTCTGACGGTGATCTCTTATGTGTAAATCAAATAAAAGGGGAACAATTTTACAGAAAAAGAATCCTTTCTACAAAGCAAACGAAATAGCAGGTGTTAGATTTCTTGGACTGCGCCATAAAACGTGGTGTGCAGTAAAGGCTGTTGGTCCATTAGGCCATAGTATTTACTTTAAATATAGGGCAACAGTAATTTATTAACAGCTTTACTTTCTGGGATAATAGAAAATGTTAAAATTATATTAGCATTTCAGAGGAGACGGTACTGTTATGGAGATTAAATAATGGGCAGGGGCATCACCCAGGGAGGGGAGTATTTTTGTAGGGCGACTCGACTGTGTATTTAAGCTCTCCAGCGACCCCTGGTGTTCAGTCGGATACATGCAGTCCGTCGCTAAATCTGTTCGTGAAGTGTCTTCCTCCAACTCACGTCCGTGGGAGCTCAGCTGGCGGGTCGGCGTGCGAACGGACGGCTCGACACCACGCGTTTCTGGGGAGGGGCTCGTCTGTACCCCCCTAATCTGACTGCGTAGATTACAGCCGTGGCTGCAGCGGATATACACAGCAACTGGATATCCTGACCTGGTGGCAGATAAAAGTGAGAAAACAATCATCAATCAATCAATCATTCAATCAATCAATAAAATTTTATTTATATAGCGTATTTCATAGCAGTCGTCACAATGCGCTTCACCGACGACCCTGGCCTAGACCCGCACAGGAGCGAGCCTACAGCAATGAACCATGAAACAAAAAAATAAAATAAAAAAAAGACATTCGACACATTTCAGAGGATTCGGCAGGCAAGAGCACTGAGTCACCGCATTCTGCTTGGTGATATTTTAAAAACTGAGAACTGACCCGATCTGATGGATATCCTGCTGAATGATGCAACGACGTTACAGTCGTTCCATTCGTCCTGGCGACGCCCGCCTTCAGTGTTTCTGACACGCCGCCTCGACGGAAGAATGTATAAATAGACCCGTCAATCATCCCCTCGTTCCTTTCATCCCCTGTGGCAGACAAGCAACAAACATTTCCTCTGTTATATTTCTATGGGAAACATGAAGTAGCACACGCACACTCAGTTTCTCCAGTTTGACTTGTTTATTCTGCAGTGTGAGCGGGGGTATGACAGCCTTATTGAACAGACACTTTTTTTGACCCAAAAAGATCTTTGGACCCAAAATTTTGGTATAGCCAAACTTTTAACTTTTAATTCATTGAATTCAACCTTCATGAAGCCCCATGCTTCCCTTTCCTTTAAGAAAATAATTATAAAAGCTCAAAGTTATACTCATGACGGCAATATTCTTCAAAAAGTAATGCTTTTACTTTAGGGCTTTACTGCAGGGCACTGGGTTTTCTACTTGGTCCCTGTGGCATGACCGTTTAGCAGTTTAACACGCGTCGGTCCTGGTGCATACCTCTATAAGTGTTAATTCCTGTTCTTTTAGTGTGCTTCCTTTAAATGATTATCACAAGGTAATGCTGGGCTCTTTTGTCTGAGTTACACATGAGCAATCATCAGACTGCGTTGAGGTCAAATGAGAACGCCTCAGTCCCCCAGCGGGCTGTCTCACGGGGGTAGCCCACCGGCAAGAAGCAGGCGCCAGGGCGAACGAAGTCACCTGAGTGTGTGTGTTGGGGGGGGGGGGGGGTTTCCCTGGAGATTGCTATGGCGACCGTAGGTCAGAGCAGGCCCGCATCCTTTTCCCCGAGGTGTTTGAAGAGCCCGGAGATATTGTGCCCTTCCCTTCTTTTGGGGGGGGGGCACTTGGGATAAAATCAGGAGTGTCTCGGAGGGTAGTCTAGCAGGGCGTGGCAGACTGCGAGGCTGATCTTCCGACGCGGAGTGCCCGAAAGGGAACGTTGCAATTCCCGCCAGGCGGCTGCCAGAGCGGCCTGTCTTCCACAACGGTATCCCAGCAGCACCTGGGAAACAGAGAACCCCACCCCCCACTGCCCCACTGGCCCCACCCCGCCCCCCCCCCACTCATCGACTAGTTCACACAAGGCGCAGATGCGCCGCCCCTATAGCCAGGACACTCAGCATGAACAGAAGCCCCTCCACGCAGAACAGAAGGGCTTTCATATCCCGTTCATACCTACATGCTTCCATATCATTTACACTTTGCTGCTGCCACTGCCACATCAACCCAGACACTGGGCTTCATTGATGTAAGAAAGTCAATGGGAGGCTCTTTCTTTCTTTCTTTCTTTCTGTTTTTTCCCTTTTACCCTCCTTCCTTCAAAGGCAGCAGCGAACAGACTCCAGGGGATCTGAGTTCTTCAGAGGCTGCGCAAATGAAAATCCCAACGGAGACTAAATCACCCGTTCAATTAGTCTTATCTAAATAAAGGGCTGGAACAGGACAGCACCGGAACGCACCTTCTCCTTGAAAACTGTATCGGCACACTGCCGCTGCATGAGACAGATCATAAACGGAGGAAGAGTTTAAAATGCGGACAGGAAATAAGCTCTCTCTCTCTCTCTCCCTCTCTCGCTCTCTCTCTCTCTCTCTCTCTCTCTCTCTCTCTCTCTCTCTCTCTCCGTCTCTGTGTCTCTCTCTCTCTCTCTCTCTCTCTTTCTCTCTGTGTGTCTCTCACACTATCCCTCTCTCTCTCTCTCTCTCTCTCTCCGTCTCTGTCTCTCTCTCTCTCTCTCTCTCTCTTTCTCTCTCTGTGTCTCTCACTCCCTCCCTCTCTCACTCCCTCTCTCTCTCGCTGCGAGCGATTCGTCCTCCTCGCTCATAACAGTTCCGTGTGGAAGGCGAGGCACTAAATCTCACCTGAATTAGTCAGACTAGACATCCTGGGATTGGAAAACAGGAAATATGACTCCCCAATGCTATAACCGTCCCTGAAATCTGCAAGTCAGGGAAACCTGGGCATATTTCCAGTCTTATTGGGGGGGGGGCACAACATTACATTAATTTAGCTGCAGGGATTATCAGGAGTGACTTACTTGCATAAGAGAAGTGTAGTATAATGGCTAAGGAGTTGGTCTTGTAACCTAAAGGTCACAGGTTCGATTCCCCGCTAGGACACTGCCGTTGTACCCTTGAGCAAGGTACTTAACCTGCACTGCTTCTGTATACATCCAGCTGCATAATTGCATACAATGTAAGTCGCTCTGGATAAGAGCGTCTGTTAAATGCCTGTAAACTAAAAGATCATACATTCTATGGCCAGCAGTGCCAAACTGGGTTAGCAACATTCCCAAAGTCAGTAAATGTAACAACAAATTCGAGAAAACACCAACCAGCACAGAACCTTAATGCAAACTGTAAACGCATACAGGTAACATCCACATATAACCACAAAAAAATAAAACTTTTAAATATCACTAAAAGCCCAAAGATAGTTGATGTAGTGATCGCAGGGAAGACAAGATGGAGGCTGCAGAGGTGGGCCTTCAGTCTTAGCCAGAAGATGGCCGACGATCACGCAGTCCCGACTCCCACTGGACCTTCATACCAACAGAGAGGGCAGAACTACAAGTCTGTAGTTTTTCGGGCACTTAAGGAAAAGCGCCTAAGATCATCTGGGTTTGTGTAATTCTGTGCATGTGCAGTCTACCCACATGGCTCAGAAGAACAATGCACAGTCATCGGCAACATGTGCTACATTAAATCCGGGGGGGGAGGGGGGAGGGGGGGGGCAGGAGTGGAAGGAAATATGCTAAATTGATTCTCACCTATGGAAAAAAAAAGCTTGACTGCAATCCAACGCCTAAATCATCCCAAGCGATACTTTCCCCGTTGCGTTGCTCACAATGGAACCCCCGTCAGAGGGGAAAGTTTGAACGCAGGAATTCTAAACTCACACACTTCAAATTATTTTATCTCTCCTTCGGTTTTTAAACTCAATTTATATTCTGTCAAAGAGCGGAGGAAATTGAAGTTTTGAAGACCCTGTTATGGATAGGCATTACAAAAATGAACCTGCCTTTTCTCTGTCCTCCCCTTTCATAGGTCATTACATTTCAAACTCATCAGCAAACATATTAGGATCGGAGCGGGGAATCGTTTTATTTAACTGACAGAAGGGCTTGGGCAAAACCGCCCCCTTTCACTTTTGAATGCTTCATTTAAATCCGTGACATTTTAACATCGGGGGGGGAAAATTTCAAATGCAACGAATGCATTTTAATAACAGTGTTTATATTCGGGGGGAAAATTTTTTTTTTTTCAAAATTAAAATAAATAAACCATGCGGTGTCAACAAAAGCCAACACGCCCCTTTTTATCCGCTGACTCTTGAAGCCGAGCCAGCAGCGCGGGACGTGATTGGGGTTGAATTGCGTTGATCCCTTTCCGGCCGGCATCCAGCCCATCTGCGTAAACACGAGGGACTGATATCCAGCGAGGCGGTTAAAAAAAAAAAAAAAGCAGACATCAGGTGTACAAGGCGAGAGGGGCGGTGGACAGGAGTCAATTAGGCGTCGGTTCCACCTGTGAAAGGGGGGCCGCTCTAATTTCGGCTTAATGGGGGGGGGGGGGGGAAATGAAGGAGAGTCCGTCGAATATTGTGGAGCGCCTCAGCCAGATGGGACGGCTTTTAAAAATAGAAAAGAGCGTCAGAGGTGAGCGAGAGAGATTGCAAATTGGTTTCGCGGAAACGCTTTTGTAAAGGGTTAATATTAAATTCCAGGACTGAGGAACAGGACAATCGGCGCATGAGCTGGAAATACCGCGCTTTCAAAGCTCACCTTTAAAAAAACGAGGGATAAAAAAAAATATTCGCGTTTAAAAAAAAAATAAAATAAAAATTCTCAAGGGTTTCGCTCTCGAGAAACAGAGCGCATTTCTGGACGCCGTCCTAAATTCAGAATTGAGGACAGAAAGTGACAGAGCGGTGCAGTCCCTTCGGCTGCCTTGAGATGTTTTTCACGGTTCAGAAAAATAAAAGAATAAATTCCCTGCACCGATTTGCATCCTCTGCAAACACCCGTAGAAAAGAATGGGTTCTGAAAGTGACATTTGGCTCGTCTTCATATGAGGGAACCCTTTATGAAACCCTCTGTGGTCAGTGTATAAAGTGTGAAAGCTTCGAGACCATCTTGCCTGACAAAGAACCCTTGTACTAGTCAGCTATTGTTTTTAGGCAAATTAAATTTTACTAAACAGTCAGATTTCAATGTATTACTTATTTTTGTATTTATTTTGGTTGTTTTGCACCCATTTCACTGGACACATCCCCATATTTCATATCACTCCCATCACTCCTCGCACTAGGTTTAGGGTTAGAATTAGGCTTATGGTTTTCGAGTTAGCGGGTTAAGGTAAGCATTTCCGGCTGAGGCAAGTTCAGGGTTGTGTTTACGAGTGAGGGAAAGGAGAGGGGCCTGGGTCAGTCCTTAATCCGGACAACGCTTCAGTGTCACCAGCGTCGTCTTCGGCCACGTGAGCTTCAGCTTGGCGAGCGAGCTCACCAGCACTTTCACAAATAAATCCGAGAGGGAACGTTTTTGATGAACCATGCAGTGGCTTGTCCGCACAGCTAGCGGTCGAGTGCGAAAGCCAGCGGGTAGGAGAAAGCTGCTTTTAAAGTTCTCCACTGAGAGCATCGCTCATGAAACGGAATGTTCCGGAACTCCCGCGAGCAGACACTTAAGAGTGCGATGGCGGCCAGGGTAGGCCATTAAGCGAGGAAGGCCTCAGCCGAGTCCGTCCAGCATTTCTGCTGTGCGCAAGGCCTGTTTCGTTTTTGTTTTGTTTTTATTTTTTGTAAGATTGCCGCTATTGTAAAATCATTCATTAAAGGTCACAGTGAAAATTTGTTCAAACCCCCCCCCCCCCCCCATCCAACATAACATGATAAACTCCAGCCACTGCAGAGCTTAACTAACTAATTAACTACCTAACGACAGAGCAGAGGTCATTTGTCGAAGCGCAATCAAAAAGGATTTGAAGAAATAAAGAATCATTACTGTGCTCAGCACTGAAGGAAGTGGCACCAGCCAATTAGAATAAGGAAAAGACAGCTTGACCTCAAGTTTCCAATAAGGGCGACCAACGCTTTGATTTTGATTTTTCTATTATTTGTTTTTTCTCACAAATGTATTCTGTGCCTGAAAGTAACGGAAATGATTTGTGGAGTCATTGCACTTCACAATGGCTAGCTAAGTATGTTTTTTTTCTCTCTTCTCATCTGTGCATGAAAGGTGCTTTCCAAGTAAAGTTTGAGTTGAGCTGAGTTTGTTTCAATTCATTTTCAGAATGTTTTTGTAAGAGAGCCCTAGCTCACCCCGTCCCTCCACTGCTTTCCAAACAAAAGGTTCTCCCCCACCCCCCACCCCCCATTAAAGATAATAGCATATTGATGTGAAACTGCAACTATGAACTGTGTAATGGATAGAATGAATCATTTAGAGTGGCCAGGTGGGAGTGGGCCAAGAGTCGGTATTGCATGCAGGATCGGAGGGAATCTTGGGGCGACACAATGACCTGGAGTCCAGCTGCTCCACTGGGAATGTGACTTCACCCCCAGCCCAGTGCCCCCTCCCCTTAATCTATCAATCTTTGTATCTATCTCTCTTTCTATCGATAGATCAATCTATCAATCAGTCACTCACTCACTCTCCCCCTCTCCCTCTCTCTTCCTACGTTTAATACATTACTTACCTGTTGTTTTAGTTCCAAGAGCTATGCAAACAATAGAAACCATGAACATTTTTATTTTAGTATTCAGAGCAATTCATATCCGTTTCACTCTCTTTGTCTCTCTCTCTCTCTCTAAAATTCAAATTCAAGCGGCTTCATTGGTATGAATGGAAATCAGCCATTGTAGCCAAAGCTATATGATATACAATAAGCAGCACTTAATACTTGTAATGCTCTCTCTTTCTCTTTCTCTCTCTCTCTCTCCATTCTACGAGAAGTGGAGATGATCCGGTACATCAGCACCACGTTCCTCCAAACCTCGGTGAATAATTCACAGGTTGTCTGAACAAATCAAGCAGCACCTATCACTAGAGGAGGGCGGGAAAAATAAGGAGAAAAAAAACGAGAACAAAATCAAGTGAGCTTTTCCAAAATACCGTCTTTATCCGTTTAAACACGGACGCAGCCGTTCGTTAAGAGCAGACAAGCGCGTCTTTTAGTGGAATTTCAATCGCTATCACGCTGCGACGATACAAAGAAAAACAATAGCTCCAGATTCCTCGGTTTCAGTGCAGCTCTCCTTACGTCTGACTGCCGATGCGGGTCCTCTATAATTCGTCCAGCGCTGCTGCGCACGGGAGGAGGGGCTTCGAGAGCACGCCCGTGGGCTCTAACAACCAGCAAATGGAGACGCCTCCAGCTGAACAGAGAGCCTAGTCCCAGAAAAGACGAGTTCACTGCCTACCCAACCCCCCCTCCCCCGCCCATGACATTTTTAGTGCATTCTGGGAAACTGCGCTGTACCACCCTCCACGGTGATGAAAACAAGCCTATCGTAAAAAATAATTACATTTACAATATACGAACTTGAACATTTATGAAATAATATCGTTAGAATAACCATCCATGTTTGCATGCGTTCACCATGTTTTTCCTAACCGCTGCATACAAATATGAGAAAGGAACCAGTTCTTGTATCTTTCATGCACGTATACATTAAAGGAAAAGCCTAGCGTTTGTAATGCTTCCCCTTGTACTTTTACCTGGGCGTTCATTCGTAAAGGCAGAAGCTGAAGATGGAGGGGAAGTCTTGTCATCCCAGCCTCTCTGGAGATAAAACTCACAGCGGTCCAACTCACTTTGCCTTAACAAAAAGCGTGCGATCAAAAAAAAAGAAGAAAAAAAAAACAGGGAGAGTTGTCTGCTGTTTCTTGGCGGGGGGTGAGGGGGGGGGGGGTGAGTTACATTCCAAGAAACATTTTATAGTGGAGACAGTCTCAGAAATATTCTCCCCACCCAGCCAATCAGAATGCAGTGGAACCCAGGAGACTACTCAGCTGGAGTGCTTTCTTGCCGAGTTAATCTCGGTCAGCCTAACCATGCAGGAGCACTGTATAATGTATGAGACACCGTAGCTTGTTCACAAAATGGCGTTATTCTCCAATCTGCATCAGTCTTCATCAGCACCGTGTCTTGATTAAAACATTATTTTTATTTTTTAACATTTTTTTTTATTTAGAATGATGTGTAAGCGCATGACGTTGATGATGCTATTTTAAAAGAGGAGATAAGGAGGAGGTAATGGTTTGACTGCAAAGTGTTCACCGACGCCCACGTTTTTAAAAAATTATTCATCCATGTGATCTGCGTGGGTTTAATTATAGATGGCCACGTGTGAATGTGCTGTGAAACTGGGCTGTTCTGACGCAGAGGATGCGCGTCTCGCTAAGCACTCGCGCTACCATGAGCCTGACCAGGCTCTACCGACACAGACGCTTGTGCAGATTCGGAAGCGCGTGCTTGGCTAAAAAAAAAACAGCCGTCATTTCCTCCATCTGACTCAGCGTGACCTTCTGTAGGTGGGGCTCCAACTGGAGACTAAATGGCGACTGAAGCCAACTCAACCTCAGCCTGTTTGAAAAACAAAATAACGGGCTAACGTAACGTGCTAAAACGAATCAGAGCAGCAGTAACTTCTGTTTCCAAGACTACGTCATGCAAAAAGAGCTGTTCCACCCGCTAGGCAGGTCAGGCACTGCACCTAGTGCCCTGCCTTCTCTCCCAGGGCCCACCTTCTCATCCAGAGCCCCACCTTCTCACCCAGAGCCCCGCCTTCTCACCCAGAGCCCCGCCTTCTCACCCAGGGCCCCGCCTTCTCGCAAAGGGCCCCCCCTTCTCACCCAGGGTCACACCATCTCGCCTTCCTTTGACAGCAGAAGACTAAGAAGGTGCCCCCCCCCCCCTTCAGAATAATATTTTTCGCCCCCAGAAGTCTAGGGACGGTTCTGAATACAGCATACACAGGAACTCATTTAAAGCAGAATAAGGTATTCTTACAGAACCATTCGAGGCCTTGTGATCATCACTGCATGAGTTACCCACGTAACACTCTAACATTGTACATATTCGACCAAAAGGGATGAAATTTACTCCATCAGGGCAAAATGTATCCGTCAGAGCTGAGTTCAAAATGAATATCGGTTTCTCGTTCGGGATCAGCCTCCAGAGGAAGTCAAAGGTAGGTCTGGCTGGCATCCATCATGTTCACTGCCAACCGTTTAGCATTGCAGATGAGTTTCTGGAAAGCCATTCTACAGCGCGGTGACCATGATCTGATTAATGTTATTTTCCACCTTTGATGTATTTTTTAAAATAGGGCTTACAGTTGCCTTGAACTGCTATAAACCCTATTCTGTGTGTGTGTGTGTGTGCGTGTGTGTGTGTGTGTGTGTGTGTGAGTGTGAGTGTGTGAGTGTGTGTGTGTGTGTGTGTGCGTGTATGTGTGTGTGTGTGTGTGTGTGTGTGTGTGAGTGTGAGTGTGTGCGTGTGTGTGTGTGTGTGTGTGTGTGTGTGTGTATGTGTGTGTGTGCGTGTATGTGTGTGCGTGTGCCAAACACACATACACACGCCAACAGAGTGAACATATAGCTTTTTTTTGCAAAGACTAGAAAAATTTGAACCTTTTATACAGTGAATGATCACTGCATTTTATTCTGAGATTATATAATTATGTAACATCATTTAACTATTTATAAAAAAATAGATTTTTTTTGGGTGATCATACCTATTTGCCTGTTCTAAGTCATGTCATACAAATTGCATGTGGACATGTTGTAAATTATTGTTATTATAACTATTCCCAGCATTAAGTGGTTAGACTGGGACTAGCATTCAGAAGATTATCATATCTTTTTTTTTTTCTTCTAGGTGGTGGGACAGTTATCCAACCATGGCTATTATCACTGTATTAGTTCTGGAGGTGGCCTCGATTTCATAAAGTATCAAACACTGGCTGACTGTGAAAAATAACAACGAAAAAAAAACATGATATTAAATTTTTAAGGTTGTGGAGTACACACGGTTTAAAGTTTTGTTTTCTTAAAATATTTAGTGCAGTTGCAACATTTTGTGCATTATTCCTGAAACTGCATGAAATATCTTCCCGGCCGAGTCCTCTCCGTCTGAACAATCAAAACCACAAAAAGGAGTGAGGTAGCGATCTCTTCCAGGCTTAAGGGACCTGTGCCAGGCAGGAGACCAGCATCATAATCTTACAGTACTATGAGCCTGACCATAACTCTATGGTACTATGAGCCTGACCATAACCTTACAGTAGTATGAGCCTGACCATAACTCTATGGTACTATGAGTCTGATCATAATTCCATGGTACTATGAGCCTGATCTAACCCTATGGCACTACGAGTCTGGCCATATCTTTATGGTACTATGAGCCTGATCATAACCTTACGATATTATGAGCCTGATCATAACTCTATGGTACTATGAGTCTGATCATACAGTAACTCTATGGTTCTATGAGCCTGATCATAACCTTACATTATTATGAGCCTGATCATTACTCTATGGTAATATGAGCCTGATCATACAGTAACTCTATGGTAATATGAGCCTGATCATACAGTAACTCTATGGTACTATGAGCCTGATCATAACCTTACGTTATTATGGGCCTGATCATAACTCTATGGTACTATGAGCCTGATCATACAGCAACTCTATGGTACTATGAGCCTGATCATATCTCTATGGTACTATCAGCCTGACCATAACATTACATTATTAAGAGCCTGATGAGGCTGACACTCCGATGTCAGATGCACATGTCTAAATTCCAGGGACATGCTTTGCAAATAAACAAATTCTCAGTTACTGCTTAATGAAGGCACGTTCCATTAATCAAGCAACGTCTGCTAATTAATAGGTTCTCGTTTGCAGGTGTGTGAACTCTGAGCTGAAAAGACTACATGTCTACAAGTCACAAAATAACAGAGCAAGCTTGGAATAACAGGAATAGGAATAAAAATAAATGAAAAAATTTAAACAACTAAAGAGGAGCATTAGCCACCTAAAAATATGAATAAATATACTATATAAATAGCAGGCATGTAAATTTGTGGTTTATACCTTGGAAGAGACATAAGACGGTGAACAGGAGGAGAATGGGTTCATTCCTAAATGTTAATACGGTGGAGTTCTAAGAACTGAAGAGATCCACAGGAGCGGAGATCTTAGCATGAGACCCATAACGTCATTAGCCTCTTGCCACGCCGGCCTCTCACTTCTAATGGCTTTCTGTTTGGGCGTACTGAGCCGACAGATGGTGGATATCACAGGGAAATAGTTTTTTGTTTCAAAAGACAGACACAGTGGAAATTCGCTACAGTGTCCTTTAAGCGCAGAGGTAAGCAAATGGCATATCAGAGTATTGAATTCCACACTGACGGAGGAAGGAGATGCTGTTTGTTGGATCTCTCCTGATTGGTTAGAGCCATTAGTTGCCACAGTTACGCTGCTGCTGCTGCTTCCCCGTGTAGTGCCTGCATCAACTTGCTTGCATTTGTCTTCTGGAGCATAAATGACCCAGTGAATGTATCCAAAGATGATGAGAGAGCTTGTTAGATTGAAAACAGATACCAAGTGATCACTCACTAACTCAAAGTTTTGCCAACAGGTTGTTTTTTTGTTTTTTTTTACATTGCGCTGCATCACCATTTTAACACTTTCAGCATGAAATATTATACATGAAATACACCTTTAACGCCAGTGCCAGCCGTGGCCTGCAGCTGCATAGGGGCGACGCACAATTGGCTAACGTGCTGCCCAGAGTATGGAAGGGATCAGTTGGTCAATGGTCCAGGTTTCATCACTATCTAAACCAGGTCAAAACCTAGTACATGGCTGGACCTAACACACGTGATCCGGCCGACCAATGGTGTAACTCCATCACTCAGTCACTCAGTCAGTCACAGACATTTGCGTTTGTAGGGCTGGCCCCGCTGTTGCGGTCCAGCCAAAAAAAAACCCCGCTGGTCGATCAGGCGCCCGTGGACTGCATGCTAAAGCTGCCCATGAAAGGTCTTCCTCAGACTCCACTCTGTGAGAGCTCAGCTGAATCTTCAGCGGGGTTTGCGCATGAACGCGACAGGGGCTGCAGTCAATCAGACATTCCAAAAATGGAAATGCACAGCCCCCACGTCGGGCTCCAATTTTACTTTTTTTAATAAATTAAAGATATAGCTTTAAAGGTACTCAGGGACATAAAAACAAACAAACAGTGAACAGAAGACCACAATATGCCAGCCCATGTTCTGAAAGGCAAAATAACCACAGCCAGACCGCATCGCCTGTCTTATACAGTATTATAGCTGAGACATGCAGTGTGGAAACCTACCGGAATGGCCTGGTCTGAAATTCATTGGATGAGGCACGGTGATGTCATAATGGGAAGCCAAGCAGGGGAAGCGTTCAGCCGAAAAGCTGTCAGGAGAACGATGGCCAGAAGGACCTGTGCGGTTGGAGAGGAAGAAGGAGGAGGAGTGGATTAAGATCAGTGATTGCGATCAGCAGAGCAGCCAACACCTATACAAGTGCCAGGACCCTTTATATGAGCGATTACTCAGCCCCCCCCCCCCACTCCACAATCTCAGACCCTTAGTCCCTGGCAAACCCTCACTGTTGGCTTCGATTAGGATCAGGTGCAGTGGGATGGGGTGGGGGGGGGCGGGGGAGAGGGAGGGGGGAGCGGAGCAGAACTTTGCTGTAACACCATTCAGACCACAATGACTCACGAGCGCTTAGCTGTCTGGCTTGTAAACGTCAGCTGCACAGAGATGGATGGGTATGAGAGAGAGGTGGGGGGTGGAGGGGGGTGGGGGGGAGGGGCGAGGGGAGGGGGGGGTTAGGTGTAGTAGCAAGGGCTATCTCCCTGTAGCTACCTGGATGCTGATTTCCCCCACCGCCTCCCCACACACCCAAGCCGGGAAATTTCCCATCATGCACTCTGGTGAGCACTATGAGCAATGAGACATGTACCCTGAGTGTTTTTCTATTTTCTGATCCCATTAGGGGTCGCATGACCACCGCTGTGACCCCTTATTCTGTTTCCAGCGGTAGGACAGCCTGGAGTGGCTGTGGCCGGGAACAGTCCTGGTCACACCAGGGCATCGCCAAAAACACGCCTCATCGTCACGGCAACCCATTAAGGAGCAGCAGCAGAGTTCAAAGGATTTTTCGACGATAATGGCTCTCATACGTGTATATATCATTCATTTCGCTTGCATTATTTTCAGCATAATTAATGTGTGTAATTAAGATTCCCATTACAAGGGAACAGATGTTGTTCAGCTTCATGCCGATAATGGACTTAGATCCATGGCGGAGATAGTTTTTTTTTTTTTTTGTCCTCTTTTTGACTGAGCAGGAAATCATTCAGCTGCTCGGCATACCGTCCTGCACCGCCCACTTCCCCTCAGGCGAACAGGATCTCTCTTTGCGTTCTGCACCGCCCACTTCCCCTCAGGCGAACAGGATCTCTCTTTGCGTTCTGCACCGCCCACTTCCCCTCAGGCGAACAGGATCTCTCTTTGCGTTCTGCACCGCCCACTTCCCCTCAGGCGAACAGGATCTCTCTTTGCGTTCTGCACCGCCCACTTCCCCTCAGGTGAACAGGATCTCTCTTTGCGTTCTGCACCGCCCACTTCCCCTCAGGCGAACAGGATCTCTCTTTGCGTTCTGCACCGCCCACTTCCCTCAGGTGAACAGGATCTCTCTTGCGTTCTGCACCGCCCACTTCCCCTCAGGCGAACAGGATCTCTCTTTGCGTTCTGCACCGCCCACTTCCCTCAGGTGAACAGGATCTCTCTTTGCGTTCTGCACCGCCCACTTCCCCTCAGGCGAACAGGATCTCTCTTTGCGTTCTGCACCGCCCACTTCCCTCAGGCGAACAGGATCTCTCTTGCGTTCTGCACCGCCCACTTCCCCTCAGACGAACAGGATCTCTCTGTGCGTTCTGCACCGCCCACTTCCCCTCAGGCGAACAGGATCTCTCTTTGCGTTCTGCACCGCCCACTTCCGCTCAGGCGAACAGGATCTCTCTTTGCGTTCTGCACCGCCCACTTCCCCTCAGGCGAACAGGATCTCTCTTTGCGTTCTGCACCGCCCACTTCCCCTCAGGCGAACAGGATCTCTCTTTGCGTTCTGCACCGCCCACTTCCCCTCAGGCGAACAGGATCTCTCTGTGCTCTCTCTTGCGCTAATGGCATCGGTGATGCGTGGAGCTGCACGCACAGCGAATGTTCTCAGTCTTTCCGCAATGCAGTACTCACCTGGCATCACAGCACGTAGGAGGCGCTCTCACCCAGAGCGGAGCGGCTTGAGGAGATTAGAGCTGGCACACACGGCCCGTGGATACAGCTGGATATTTCACCGAGGGGATTCAGGGTGAGTGCCTCTCTCAGCTGTACACGGGCTGTGCCCCGGCTGGGAGTCAAACCTGCACAACCCCGGAAATTCCCAACCCTGGCTGGGAATTGAGTTAAAAGCCCAGTTTCCTGCACTGCAGCACAAAATGTGAATATCGATGCATATCAGACACATATATATTTTTTTTTTCTTTTTCGGAATAACAAAAAATAATTGTGGCATTAAGTAGTAGATCCTATTTTATTTTAATTTTTTGAAGACCAACCCACACCTTCCCTTGGGCTTGATCCCCTCAGATCAGTGCCCCAAAATAATTTTCTCTTTTTTTTTAAACCTCAACTTGCAGGTTTATGGGCTGGTTTAGGTCTTTAAGAAAGCGACCCTGGAAATGAAACAAAATTGAATTAAATTTAAACAAATCGAACGTCTCAATGTACTAACTCATAAAGATCTGCTCGTGATGCCACAACTGTTTACTCTGAGGAAAATAAATAAATATTTGCACTGCAAATGCCACTGCCACTTATTTACAAATGCCAGGCTAGGCACTGACAGGGCGCCACGCTGCACATTCGAGAGCTCTGTCCCTTTGCCTTTCTGATCCGTTCGGATTACGCTGACATTCGTTCTCGCCAGAAACGAAAAAGAAAATAATGAACGCGCTGGTGACAGGAGGAGGTTAAGTCAAACCTCCACAACCGCAGCCGCGTTTTTTTTGCGAGAAACGAAAGCGCTGTGCTTTCCGCTGACCTTTTACAATTAAGCGCTGAGAACTTTGCGCGGGTTTGTAATGGGCTTACGCTGTAATGTAGTCTGTCAAGGACAAAATGGCTCCCTCCCTCCCTCCTTCCATGTTTGATGTTTAAAAAAAAAAAAAAGAGAGAAAAAAAGATTCCGGCAGGTTTGAAATTGAATTAAGTAGGATTAGAAATAAATTGAAATTCTAACGGCTTATCGTCGGCGACCCCTGAAAACGAATTTCCAGTAATCGTCGCTGAAATTCGTGTTTTTTTATCTTTGGGTCATTCGGGTGTTGGAGAGGTCGTGTGCCACTGGTGCGGTTGCCCGGGAAACACTGGGAGCCGTTTACACGCCACTTAGCCTCCGGTGAACAGCGAGATGCAATCCATCTTTTTTTTCTTTTTTTTTTAAACTAACAATGAACGGATTTCTTCTTAGCTTGGATTCAGTCAACATCGTTCAGATATAGCCTAGCGTGGCTGCTAAAGGAAATGGGATATACTAAATATATTGTAGAAAGGTGGAAATCACAGTGACAAATATGTTTCACAGCAATATATATATATATATATATATATATAGTAATGCATTATATGAAAGTGGCATTAAGCCTTGACTTTCATTCCCAGTATCTGTGAAAAATGCCCTATCCAACCAGCGTTCACCTACACCTCCTCCTAACACAACTCGGCCCAAAACAACCTCTGTGGTCCATCACTCTTTAAAAATGCTGAAAAACTCCAAGTCCCATGGTCCTTCAGCCTCCTCACTCTGAGCGTGAAGAGCTTGGTTGGTTTAGGCAACCTCTCCTTTTGCATTTGGAGCTAGCACGAGCCTCTCCGTGCAGCACGTACGAGGGAGCATACGCTGAACGTTCAGAAGCAGGGAGAGGAACTCCCATGATGCACCGGCAATCGATCGCTGACCTGACCTTCTCAAAACCAGTCATGTCTCTCTGCTGATAATGTCTGTTTTTCTCCAAAAACTACAGTACCCTCCAAAAGTCTGGTACGAGTAAAATCTCTTTTTTTTTTCAATATACACGTAAGGCATTTGGATTTTGGATCAAAAGATTAATATGAGACAAAAGAACAGCCAATCAGCTTTTATTTTATGGTATTTTTTACAAGCGTGTACGTTTTACCATTTTCCAGAAAACGGCTGTTTTTGTGTTGACTCTCCCCAGGTTCAGCTGTGCAAAAGTTGCACAAGTTGCTGGTTGTAAAAGTATGTCGGACACGTCTAGAGTCCAAGGCCCGCTGAAGAAACGAAATCTCTTTGGCTGCTGTCAGGTATACAACACAAAGCCTTCACGAAGACAGCTTTTCAAACCCTGCTCAGAACTTTGCTCAGGGCGTATGTAGCGGGTGCAGCTCGGCTAGTTCGCTAGTGAAGCACAGTGAAGGTGCGGTACAGCGAAGGTCTCGTAGCAGGTCACCGTGGCAACACGCTCTGACGACGCAAAGCTCAGATTCAACAATAACAACGTTGCCCTTGGCTGGGGGCGATTTCGCCTTCAGTGGCCTGCTGACAAGAGTGCTCGCCTAAAGTGCCGTCTGTCTGTACGGATGCCGAGCGAAGGGGACAAAATAAATAAGTCCCCCTCTTGTGTCTGTGATAGCCAGTCACAAGTACCCCCCCCCCCCACCCCAAACCCCAAAATCATGCCTAGCGTGGCAGAAAAGGCAGGAGCTGTGCCTGATCTCGACTATCGGGTCGTCTCGAATTGAGACAAGTGTCAGATCAGTATGAAGTCATCATGAAATTAACTGTATGGCCTAAACCTTATTTTAATTATAGCACTGGTGGTCGTGTTTTATTAGTGTCACTAATTGGGATAAATGAGACACATACCCCAGCCCTGACTTCTCATTAATAATTAATTCCTCAGACTCTCGCGCCTCTCACATTGCAATTGGCTGAAAAAAATGAAAGTATATATAATGAAAAAATGAAAGTATATATATATATATCTAGACTGCGTACCTCAACTAGCACAGGGACAAGTTCTCCCATTAAGGCGAGTCATAGGCTGCAGAATGTACTCTTTTGCAGTTTTTAAATTTAGCATTTTTGGAGATTTAGTGTTCTTTGCTGGTTCATGAATGACTGGAATGGTTCCATGCCTGAGTTTGTTTAATTAATTTTGCACTAATGCAACAGAGGCAGCTTTGAAAACATGCTAAAACACACTCCAGCTAGGTTGAGTACACCTGGAAAACGAATGTGTATGCCAAACACCTGCTAATGCATTTGGAAAGTCCTTCAAGCACAATAAGTGGCAGCATTAGGCTAGGCAGTTACAATATGGAGCTTATTTACTGTACGGTTAAACCGTGTGATAGACATTTTAAAAACATGCAGGTGCGTTAAGTTAAAGTTGGGTTAATTCAAGGGCATGGAAACAGACAGTAGTCTCAGTTATGCATGTACACATTTTAATACAAAGGTGTATGGAAATTATCGAGGCTAAGCCTGCAAACCAAATTTATTTATCAGTTTTAATGTTTGTTTTTTTGTGTGCGTGTGGTTAAATAAGGACACTCCAGAGCACAACAACAATTTTGTTTCCTCTTGACAAAATGCATGAATACAGTAAACTGAATGGGTAGGCAATTGTTTAGTTTTTTTAAATAAAATTTTAAATACAAATGTCTCTTATGTTTTTGCACACATTTCAATTTGTGTGTGCCATCAGAAAGAGTGAATATTTTCTTATGAATAATACATTTCCATTAAAAAACTGAAAACTCTCCAGCAAGGTTATTTGAGGTACTGTGTGCATTTGAGAAACATTAAACCAAACTATTTATAAAGTGCATGTCAATGCATAAGCTGACAGTTCATTTGTGAGAGGTGCTGAACACATAAACATCTGAAACTGTATTGAAAATTAACTGAGGCAATATCAATACACCCAGCCCAATCATCCATGCAATATCATTTGCATTACTCAAATCGAGGCAAATATATTGAACAAGCAATGCTGCAGCTCACGCCGATTGTGGAATGTTACCTGAAGCAACAGTTGTTTTCAATTTTGATTCACAAGCTTCAAATATTTTTTTTCTTCACAACCACAGCTTGGAGAGTTTGGCAATCACCATAAATCTTTAAGCAAAATGTCTCACAGTGCCTTCCTTATCTGAAGCAACTCACAGTGGAGGAGAATATAAGTCCACCCACCTAATTTATGTGAGTACTCACCTCAGACTGGCCAAAAACATTCCCAGACCAGCAAGTATGAACAGCAGGCAGCTTGCCTCTAAAGCATTAATGCAAATTACCTATGCAAAGCTTGGAGGCAAATACAAATCCATGCAACAGGCCAAGCAGGGAGCCCTGGGGGACACCGACTTTACAATAAGGGTACATTAAATAGCATTAGTCGATGCAGTGATCAGCATTAATTAACAGTTAACTTTTTTTTGAAAGAGCCACTATAAGAACTGTACCCAGGACCCATTAAAGTGCGATTCGTTTTCAGCCGAGAGGGGTATTTGCGCCCACACACCACGCCGCTGCCGTGGCGGTCGAACGCAGCAGCGTTTTACTTTCCATCTTAGACGCTCTCCTGTTTCGATTTTTAATGATGGCAAAATGGCAGCCGTAAAGTGACTGTGTGGCACAGTCCGTAGCGGAGCCTGTTCTTAGCACTGATTACCGACCACGACCCTTTCTGCACTGTCATCCCATCTCCATCTGCAGCCCTCTCTCTGCTCTCCCTCCATTAAAAACAGACAGGTGGTGCAAATTGCCTGCTCTCCTCTAATAAAAAATTCCAAACCAGATAAAGTTTGAACCATGTATCTTGTGACTTCTCTGTCATAACACCTTTAATTGGGCTGATGAATCACTGTGAATGTGTCCTGTGTGATCCTTCTTTTAAAATGTCTGTTTTAGTCTGGTCAGGTCAAGGCAAATAAGTTTTACCCGAATCAGGTTAGGTTTATTTTTTATGCCGCCGCAAAAACTCACTGCAGTAAAGCAGGTCCTCTGATTTTGTGTCGCGGTGTTTAGCGGTGGTTAGGGACGGGAGAGAGGGGAGACTGCCGGGGGTATCGGCTTTCCGGGGTGCTAAAACTTACACAAACCTTACACAAACCTTACACAAACCTTACACAAACGCAGACTAAAGACTCATCTCTTCAGGCTGCACCTCTCCCCACCCCTCCCTAGCCTATAGTTTAGCTCAATGTACCTAGTTAGGCTAATGCGATCACGTTAGTTTTTATTTGGCAGGATTGTTTTTGTCTGATTCTGATTAGGCAAATGTGATTTCAGTGCTAGTTTGTACTTGGCAGGATTGTTTGTTTGTTTGCTGAACAGGTTACTCTACAGGGTTGGAGTCCTGATCTATGTGGTCACTTCTGGCACTACGATCTTTACTTCACTCTAGTGTGTTTCTTTTGCACCTCTGCACCTTGAACTGATGCACTTGTTGTACGTCGCTCTGGATAAGAGCGTCTGCTAAATGCCTGTAATGTAATGTAATGTAATGTACACGCTGCCGCATCTGTCTGTTCCTGAGAATCTCGGGGTTCAGGGGTCACATTTCAGCAGCAACCCCTTTGGGTTCCACTCCTGAACCCCAAGCTTCGGAACGGTAAAAACGTGCGAGATCCACGTGTGACCGCCATTCGTCCTTTTCTTTTCTTTTCTTTTCTTTTCTTTTTTTACCCACAGGTTCCTTTTAATGAACACACATATATCTGCTAATCAGGGAGGCGGATAATAAATAAAAAATAATAATACAATTGTAGCACCACCTGGGACAAGTGTAAAAGATTCCGGCACATCTTCAGTCCATTTCTACGGGAGTTTGACAGTCTGGTGACTTGGTGGGGGGGGGGGGGGCGTGTGCGCTCCCCAATCCTAATTCCGACCCAGGGTCTCCCGCAGTTTCTGAGCACCGGGCGCTCGAGGCTTCAGAAGATTCGGAGAGGTGCGCTGGAATGCATCGTGGGACGGTGCTTTTCCCACGAAGCCAGCGGCTGCCTGCGCAGCAGTGCCACTTCTGCTGCCACCTCAGAATTAATTACTGGGCTCTGGTGCCTCTGTCCCTGACCTCCATCTCTCCTGCAGAAAGCATGCACTCATTAGGGACTGGTGTGCACAGACAGTGCTGCCTGTATGTGTGTCTGCATAACCACCACATGCACAATACTATCTGCATATGAGGTCATAACCTGTTGTGGGTGGGGGGGGGAGGCAGGGGAGTATCTGTTCATCTTCCAGCTATTTAATAGATGTGTCTGCCAACATGTCGAGAAATGCATTAAAATGAGTTTTACTTCTCTCCAACGAATTACTATAGTTGGGTCTATTTTTTTCTTCTTCTACTTAATCTCACTTCTGGGATATCTTCCAAATGTCGTTGGTCAGCTCTGAGAAGAAAGAGGATCTGTCGGTTGGGTTGCACCCCCAGTAGCCACGTAATGAATCACCGAAGCCTGCGGTCCCTCCATTTTAGCAGGGTTCGGCTCAGCCAGAGGGAACCACCAAAGGTTACCCTACGGACTGTGAAACTGATAGCCAATTAAAATGGAATTTGGAGCGATTAAGGGGGGTGTGCTTTTTTCTCAGTGTATCGTCGCCCATCATCTCCTTTCTTCTTCGGTTTCTTTTTTTACTTTCTCCCCATGACCTCGTCATCCCTCCGTGATCTGAGCGCGCACGGAAACTTCTCGCTCGCCTGCGACCGCTGAGTTTCTTTACGCGGCGCGTTTTTTTTTTTTTGCGATGGATCCCATCTGAACGTGAAAACGCGCCAGAGACCGAGCGTCACCACGGCGACGACGACGTCGGGCGTCACGGCTTCCTGAACCTCAGCGGGACCTCCACAGCCGACGCTTCGCAAACCCAAAACGTGAGAAGCGTGTTTGATGGGAAGAGCAGGCCGTCCCGTGAGGAGGGAGCGTTTAATCAATGGGGGCGCGGGGGCCGTGCAGATCAAACTCGCCGCACGCTTCGGACGGCGCTGGGAGAGACGGCGTTTAGTCCGCGGTGTTAGCCCTCCTGCGTGACCTCGGCCACGTTCGGTCTTTATTAATGAGCTGATGGCGCGACTGTCCACTCCATCCACCCCCGCCCCGACACCCCCCGACCCACCCCCACCCACTCCATCCACCCCACCCCGCCCCGACCCCCCCCACCCCACCCCATCCACCCCGACCCCGCCCCGGCCCCCCACCCCCACCCCCACCCACCCCGCCATCGCGCTCGCTTCTTTGTCCTCCGCGAGCAGGAATATCCTCTTCGGCCAATTCGTTTCAAGGACCATTTCCTGGAAGCTTCTCTTTATCTCACTCAATTCTTCAGCCTCCCTGTTTATTTTTTTAAAAAGGCCTGGCAGGTGGAGTGGCTGAATGGAGATTCACCTCTGGAAAATGGGCCTTGCCAGGTCCCAACAGATCAGGAAGGGGGAGGGGGGGGGGGGATAATACCAGCCCAAATGCATTGAGTTAATGGACTGAGCGAAATGCTATTCAGCGTTTGTCACCCGTGCGGGGTGTGCTGCCGGTCTCATCCTTCCTTCTTCCTGTGACTTCCTGTGAGGCTCTCAGATCGCATCTCGGCCTCTGAATGGTGGAGACGGTCCAAACTCCACGCTGGAATTGCCTCGATATTGACTTCTGTATCTCGGACGGACTGTGCTCTATGGGAAAGAATGAAATTATTATTATTATTATTATTGTTATTATTATTGTTATTATTATTATTATTATTATTATATAGATTGATTTCCATACACCCCGACACATTAAGGTGTGGATGCATTTTAATGGAATGGAATGCTCATCAGTGTTCATGCATTGGATGTGTAGGACAGCCATAGAAGTCCTTTCCCATTGGTGTGCACGCAGGTGTGTGTGTGTGTGTGTATGTGTGTTTGAGTGTGTGTGTATGTGTCCATTGTCTGCATTTGCTTCCTTCAGCCCATAATGTAAAATAATAATAACAAATTACCCACAAAAACTGGCACTCTGAATTGTTCTCTGGGATATAATACCAGTGATACTCCGTCTTACAGAACCTTGGTTTCCACCACGTTCCAGAGTGCCGTTGGTTTCTATAGCAATCAGCCAAAGCATCACAGAGATGACAGCTGTGCTTAACACACATTTTATGGGAAAGCCTAAAGCTACCATTCCCATGAATGTCCTACTCATAAAATGCATCAGCAAGCGCTTGCAGTTGTATTGAACACACACTGCACAAGGCAGTCGTGGTGTGTGTGGCCAATAGCTGTAAAATGGCGGGCCTGTGTGAAGCGGCATTTATGTTGCACTCGGATATTTTTGTCAACATATTCCAATTTTAAAAAATGTACCCTGCATTTTTGGTCGAGGCTTCAGAATTGAGCAGTGAGTGTGCTCCAGAGGCTGAAGATAAATTTTTTGCTTCAAATCACACAACCCGTCATGATGCCCGTACGTTCACAGAAAAGAAAAAAAAGAAAATAAAAAAAAGGTGCCCTGGTCATAATTGCCTCTCAATATCTGGGGCCAGCCGGTTCCCTGACTTCCCTCCTCCTGCTGCTGATTGGCTGCAGAAACCCGTACCTCCAAGAGCCACCTTGAGCCCCGTCAGGTCACCCCACTGTTGAAGGGCGAATCATTACTTTGATTTAACCAGGTCAGGTCAACTGAGAACTCGAATCTCCTTCGCAGTCATGACCCGAGGATTTCAAGGTGGGGGGGTGTGGGGGGGTGTGGGGGGGGGATGGAAGGGATTGGGCGGCCAGCCAGGTGGAGAGGGTGATTAGGCGGGACAGACAGAGAATCGGTTTCACGGGAATTTGACCAGGACCACCGGGGTCAGGGCCCACGCTCTTTCTGAAAGGAACCAGGATGCGCTCTCAGCCACCTCCCGCTGAGCCAGGATCTCAACATCTAATCCCACAAACAGCACCTTTAACAGCCCAGCTGACCCCGTCAACTGCACTGGGGCTGCGGGTTTTCTGTTGAGTCCAGAGGAAAGAGCGCCACCTGCTGGCCAAACAAAAAAACCTGACACTGAGAACTCAGTTTTCCCAAGAGGTCTCCCATTGCAAGTACTAACAAAGCCCACTCTCTCTCCCTCTACCTCTCCCTCTCACCCTCCCTTTCCCTCTGTCTCTTGCTTAGCCTCAGCCCTTTGGCAGAAGGAGGGTAGAGGGCAGTGTGGCTGCTGGCCATTGAGTCCTGACTTGACCTTCCTGGGATAGTAAAGGCTAAATAAGGAGGAGTGCTGCATTCAGCATGCGGGCCTTTAGAGGATAGCACATCCCTCTGAGCAACGTCCTTCAGCTGAAAGGGGGGGGGGGAGAGACAGAGGGAAAACAGAAAGGGAGGGGAGAGGGAGATAGAGAGAGAAAGAGAGGCAGAGGCAGAAAGAGAGGGTGGGGAGTGGCGAATGTGAGAGAGAGGGATGAAGTTGTCTTCGCCTGCAAATGAAAATGCACTCCCAGCTGCGCTCAACACAAAGCAGGAGTAATTCTGTGAGTGCGCAGGGCGCTGTGGATGGTCTTCTTCTCTCCCCATCTCCCACTCTCCTTCCCTCTCTATCTCTATCTCTCTCTCTCTCCCCCACCCTCCCTCTCCCTAACCCTCTCTCTCACCTTCCCTCACCACCTCCTTCACCATCTCTCTCTGTCCCCCTCTCCCTCTCCCAACCTCTCTCTCTCTCTCTCTCTCTCTCTCTCTCCCTCTCCCTCTCCCTCTCTCTCCCGCTCCCATGGATCGCCCATCATTAATAACACAGACACTCGGGACGTGTTGGGTCAGAATGGTTACCGGTCCCGACTCAAATGATTATTATAAAATCATAAATACTTGAATGCTTTAGACGCCTGTAAAATTCCTTTAGACTACCAGCACGTGATTGATAACATTTACTCAACACCAATGTTCAGAACAAAAATAAGTATTCAATTCTTCCGTGTTCAGCTGAAAATTCTCAGGAATCTGCAGGAATGTTTTCGAATGATGCTGTCAGCATGTGAAGAGTTAAAACCCCCACAGATGCAAAATATAGTAGAATCTCGAACTGAGATCTGGTTTTACTGCAGTCACATGTACACTGCATGTGAGCCTCAAGCAAGAAACATAAGCAAATGGAACTATGCTAATTACATGCTTAGTTAATTATATATTTCAAAACGCTGTACACCCACATTCTGCACACTGTAGCACGTTCACTAAATAGTCATAGTTTTCATACCACTGTTGATATGATATGACTTATTTTTACATTAAACAATGTTTTTCATTCACCTGACAGGTATTTCCTCCCGCATTTCGTATTTATTTTGTTTTACTTTATTTTAATATATAGCCATTTTTAAACGCGGAGAGAGGGGGGAAAATGAAGCCGAACAGCCATTTGAATCCCATCGATAGACACGTTAATAAAAGTGAGGTTTGTGAGCCGTTAACAGATGAGTTTTTACTAAAGACGGAGTGGGACATTCAGTATTTACCTCTCAATAAAACTCCGCAGTAGAGAAAGAATCATCATGAAAATGGAAATATAAATCAATTTCAACAGCAGCGCCCGTATTGTGTTTTCAGACAAATTTGACAGGCCTGCCTCCAGTCAGGCGTACATTGTCCATTTGTTTTTGTGTTCTTCGCCCATTTAAAAGAAGATATGAAAATGTCACAACCGTGTCACGTTCTCTCACTAAGAAACCAGAAATGTCCATTTTCAAGAAGGCCCTCTCACGATTTCTCATAAACTACACTGAATAAAAAAATAAATAAACAAAAAACAAAATGGCCAGGTCAACCTGCAATTTAAAAAAAGACCTGTACAATTTGAAAACAACAATGTCCTCTTCATTTACGGATAGAATTCCATCATATAAACATAAACTCTCAATGTTTATTTTTCTAGTCTCAAATCTTCACAAAAAATTGCAATCTCCCAAGGTTTTCGTAAATGGAACCATTTACCATGCAGAATAAACCATTGTTCTTTACATCTCTCCAGATGTAACCACAAGCCCTCGCTAAATTCATGTGCAACTACACCTAAAACAATTGCAATAAAACATACAGAAAATGCAAAGTTGAATACTGACTAAATACAGACATACCTTAGTACTGGTGTACAATATCACTGTAAGCCATTGGTCTCCAACCCTGGTCCTGGAGAGCAGGGTCTGCTGGTTTTTGTTTTCACCTTAAAATCAGCACCCAATTGAGACCCAAGACACCAGGCGAGTTGAGTTAACTGTGTAATCAACTGCTCTAATTGATTCATGAAGTGCAGAGTCACTACAAAAACCAGCAGACCCTGTAACTCTCCGGGACCAGGGTTGGAGACCACTGCTGTAAGCAGTCATTTATAACCATTAAATAGCTTTAAAGTGACAGATTTTATATATTTTTTTATAGTTTTCCCTGATTGCTCATTTCACTACGCTCCACCATTCAGCAGACGATGCTGACATTCACCGTAATTAACGTGGATACAAATAATTGAAAAATGTTCATTTTGAAGCGACGCAGAAACAGATACTCGTTATGTCACGCGTGGGCAGCTCACACCTTCCACATTCAGATTGGTGATGTGCTTGCTCTTCTGTTCACACCACCATTTAGCATCTCACACAAGCCAGGCTAAAAAGCCTGCTAAATCTAATGCAAATCCATCTGAATAATTCTACTCACACACACACACACACATATGCATGCACACACACATGGATGCACAAATGTATGAATGCGAGCATGCATGACACACACACACACGTACATGCACACACACACGCATAAACACACGCACAGTCACACACACACACACACACACACACACACATATAAAATCATCCAAGATCATTTTACATATAGTTATATTAATATATGCATTGTATCTTCCCACATATTGATTGGTCCTCTGTACATATTTAATGCACATATTTAATTCTCTGTTCTCCTCACAATATATATATATTATATATATAAAATGCCTTTCCGATGTGTAATGTGGGTTAACACGAGGATGTAATACCTGTCACATGGTCTCCTGATGAAAGATGCCCCCACAGTGACATTACATTACAGGCATTTGGCAGAAGCTCTTATCCAGAGCGACGTACAACAAAGTGCAGGCTATAACCGTAACCAGGGACAAGTGTGTCAAAAACCCGAGAGAGAAGTACCGGTCCGAGTGCAGGGAACAACCACATAGTTCAACTTGGACCCTGAAGGTTAAACTGTTTAACACTAACACAAACTCTTATCCAGAGCGACTTACACAACTTTCTACATAGCATTTTTTACATTGTATCCATTTATACAGCTGGATGTATACTGAAGCAATTCCGGTTAAGTACCTTGCTCAAGAGTGCAACGGCAGTGTCCTTACCCGGGAATCGAACCTGCGACCTTTCGGTCACAAGCCCAGTTTCTTACCCACTGTGCTACACTGCCGCCCCAGCACCGTGCGTGCAATTCGCTAGGAGGGAAGACCGTACCTTACAGAGGACATGTCCGCCATCGGCGAAATCACGTAGAGTCATTCTGTGAAATGTACGGCTGTTGAAATTTTACTTTCTGTGAAAAAATGGGCCTTTCCTGGGCAGCTTCCACTAAACCACAACTGACTGAGTAAAAAATAAAAAATAAAAAAGACAAACGTTTGGCTGCCAGTTAAAAGAAGACGAATGCTGCTTAGATTGATGCCTCAGGCAGCATCGTTTAGACAACGTCGGCAGGAAGTTAAACAAATTGTTCGAGATGCTCAAGATGTTATTAATAAACACAAGGACACACTTCTCATCGTTTGTGATAAAAATGGAGGACGTTCATGTACCGTAGCTCATTATCTGCACTGTAGCCTAGTTCATTAACTAAATAGATAGTGCCAATACACATCATTTCCTAAGAAACTAACAAAGCACTTAAAATTAAACTACCTATATCATTAGGAGGTTCAGATCACAGTAACTATAACAAAAAGACAGATTGACAATTTTAATAAAGCCTTCAAACAAAATTCAGTGTAGGAGTTATAAACTGAATAAAATCAATGTTAATTCTCAGTGACGACAGTCTATTGATTTAAAAAATCAAAATGGCCCTCCACAGTGATTGTCTGTTATTTACATGCCAGCAAAAACCATACCCAAGGGAGATCAATGCTATAGACACAAACACAGTAAAGACCATCATTTAATCATCAATGGGCCGGTGTCACAGGCACACATTAAGCCTGGTCCTAGATTACATTCTATTATAACGTGACATGACGTGACATGACATGACATAGAGATCAGGCCATTCAGCCCAACAAGGCTCAGCGTTTTCCTGACTAAATTTTACTTAGCGCTCTGATTACCTACAGATTAGACAGTATCAAAAATTTTGAATGGAGATTCTCCATACAAAACTCAGTCGAGTCCAGGACTAAATTTAATCTGCCTGCTGTGAAACCAGCCCATAAAGTTCTATTCGGTATTTTTGTCAAAAGACTTATTAACACGGGCACGTTCTTGGCTTTGAAAAAGTATTTTTTAAATATGAACGAATTAAAGCAGATGCAAGCCTAAATGCTGTTTCAGGCTGAATCTGAAGGCTCATTCAAAACTGTACTTTCCAAAAATGTAAGCCTATAATGATTATACGGCCTCAATTTATAATGGAAGCTTACGAATAAACCACCCAAAATTTACTCTACGCATTTGGTTGTGTCTGTTCCCTGATCTGCAGGATCTGAATAATCTTCAGCTGAAACAACACAGTTTCTTTTCTTTTTTTTCAATTTTTTTTCCCCATGACCCAGTTGCATTTCTGCAAATCAATAACACGGAGGAGTAAAACACTAAAACGATTTGGACTGAAGATTGAAAAACAATATCCAGTGTCGACAGCAGAAAACGGGGCTTTACATTGTGCTGTCAAAGAACAACCTTTTTGCCACACTCAACCAATAAAACGCTGTTTTCTAGCACCACGAACACACAATGTGGGCATGCAGGGCCCATGTATGATGTATATATCCCACCATCCAAAATGGCATTCTGCTAATCTGTCCATGTCAGGCAGGTGATTGTAAAACATAATTTATATGATAGAAATTTCCATACCGGGATGTTCCCAGTAATAACCACGGCCATTATCTATTCTTGTGGATGTAAAAAAAAAAAAAGGCTACACTGGCCTGCAATTATGTGTTCCGCTTCATTGTGTGAGAGATGGGAGGGGAGGAGGGAGAAAAACAAATAAGGATGAAGTGAAAGGAGAGAAGGAGAGAGAAGAAGGAGGCGAAGAAGGATGAAAGGCCAAAGATGTGTGAGTGTTGTGTGTGTGTGTGTGTGTGTGTGGAGTGTGTGTGTGTGTGTGTGAGTGTGTGTGTGTGTGTGTTTTGTGAGCCTGTGTGTGTGTGTGTGTGTGTGTGTGTGTGTGTGTCTGTCTGTGTGTGTGTGTGTGTTTTATGTGTGTGTGTATGTGTGTGTGTGTGTGTGTGTGTCTGTCTGTGTGTGTGTGTTTGTGTGTGTTGTTGTGGTGTGTGTTGTGTTTGTGTGTGTGTGTGTGTGTGTGTGTGTGTTTTGGTGTGTGTTGTGTCTGTGTGTTTTTGTGTGTGTGTGTGTGTGTTTTGGTGTGTGTGTGTGTGTGTGTGTGTGTGTGTGTGTGTGTGTTTGTGTGTGTGTGTGTGTGTGTGTGTGTGGTGTGTTGTGTGTGTGTGTGTGTGTGTGTGTGTGTGTGGTGTGTTGCGTGTGTGTGTGTGTATGTGTGTGTGTGTGTGTGTCTGTGTGTGTGTGTGTGTGTGTGTGTCTGTGTGTGTGTGTGAGTGTGTGTGTTTTGTGTGTATGTGTGTATGTGTGTGTGTGTGTGAGTGTGTGTGTGTGTGTGGGCGAGGGATGAAAGGCATTGGCTGTGTGTGTGTGACCCCTGGTTTTAATCCTGTCCTGTGATGCCCTAATCTTCCTGTTTCCTCTGTACAAAGCACACCCTCATTAACCGCCAGGCGGATCAGACAACTCCTTATAAAAATGCAAATGGAGGACAAAGAGAAAACCCCCTTTATTAAATTCCACCCCTCTCTCTGCACGAGACTGTACTATACGAGACAGGCCTACGGCATCCCCACCCCGAGATTAGCGTGGAGGATAATCTTACCGCTGGTGACTGGAAACAGAGCGGTAGCGCGGCGGGCTTTCAGACGCTAGGCTCCGCGGCGACGCGAACACAAAGCCCCTTAGAACACGTCCTGCCAGACCGTTCCGACAGGATGTGGTTTGCTTCGTGTGACTAAACCGGGGAGGCTAAAAGGCAATTTGTCCATTCGTGTTTTTCGTGCTCATAAAGGTCGACTTTAACTGACAGGGATCGAGTAGCATACTGGTTAGCAAAGTGGGCTTGTAGCTCAAGGGATACTTTTACGTTCCATCCGTAGGTGGGGCACTGCCGCTGTACCCTTGAGTACTAAAACACCTTCAGACACTTAGCAGAATATCCAGCTGTATACATGGATTATATGTAAATAATGTGAGCAACTTGCAAACTACCTAAAAATAAGTAGTAAAATAGTAGTAAAATGCCCAGTACTTGCAGCACTTTTTGTACGCACTTAGCAGCTACAAGACTGTAATTGATGTAAATTCCTTCGGGCAGACCTCGTCTGATTGCTCTGTCTGATTGGATGATATCTGTGACAGCAGTTGGTTGGTATGCGCCAGAAATAGACAGAGTGATTTGCACCTCTAGTAATTCCTGAGCTTAGTGAGAAAGCATTGGCCCGTCTCCTGCTACAGCTGCTAACATGAGCTAACTGCGCACGTGAAATGCGCAGAGAAAGTTCGGTCAGGAAACTGCAGCTGAGCATCGGCCAGCGTCAGCAACCACACGATTGGCCGATTAGGCCTGGCTCGCAGTTGGCTTTCCAATTGATCCCAAAGGTGTTGGATGGGGTTGAGGTCAGGGCTCTCTGCAGGCCAGTCAGGTTTGTCCACACCGTTCTCCACAAAACCATTTCTATATGGACCTCACTGTGTGCCCGGGGGCACTGTCATGCTGAAACAGGAAAGGGCCTTCCCCAATCGTCTAGAATGTCATTGTATGCTGTAGCATTAAGAATTGCCTTCACTGGAACTAATGGACCTAGCCCAAAACCATAAACAAAACAACCCCAGGACAAGGGGTGTGTCCAGATACTTTTGGTCACCTAGCGCATCTCAGTCCACTACCAGGTGCGTACTGCATACGAGATGAACGGCATCTGCAAGGAATCACAGAGGCTAAACCCACACAGCTTCGACGGTTTAAACGCCAAAGCTCTCGCGCAAAAAAGGCCAAATGCATCCTGATCACCGTGACAACGGTGGGGAGGGAAAGGGAGCCGGTGTGGCGTAAAGCTGCGGGGCTTCCGTAAACAATTTTTCAATTATGAACCCGAGCCCCCCCCCCTCTCCCCGCGCCGGGGGGACGAATCAGCATCATCATCATCATCATCCGAACGCCGATTCGCTCGGCCCGAGATCGCCCATCTGCGCCCGATTTCATATTCATGCGGTCTAATGGCGCACTGGCGAGGCACGGCGTGGCGTGACAGACAGATGGCGGGTCGTGGAGGGGGGGCGGAGGGGGATGGGGGCGGGGGGGGGGGACTGATTGCGCTCGAGCGGCGAGCTCTGGGTGTTCGGGCCGCCGGTCGCCAGAAAGCATTCCGCACACAGAGTGTGTGTTTCCGACAACCTTTTTTGGAGTTCATTGTGGGATGCACTCTGAATAATGAACGTGGCCATTCTGGCTCAGAAAGAGACAGGTACATTTCTTATTTTTCGGGCAAGACATATTTGTCTTTGTGTTTCTGAAGCCTTGGAAAGCCACTGACGTGACATATGCAGCTTGCTTTTCACCGGTGCATTAGCTACATTCTTTTTAAAAAAACCTCTCTGTGTTTGTTTTCTCTTCTTGTAAAGGTTTATCTGGCATAAAGCAGTGTGTGAGTCCTTTTACCTCACAGTATCAACTCTTAAAGTATGCCTTTCCACTTCTGCATCCATGGCTGGCAACTGTTGGCATTATTTCCTTTCCTTGAGTCTGTGTCGACTAGCAGAGGACACAGGCCATGGAGAGTTCTCCATGTTCTCTTGTGTAATCTTTTTTTTTTTTTACTTTCCCCTTGGATATTCCCTGCACTTACTTTGGCTTCCAGGAAATCCAATTCCCAGATAAATGAAACGCTTTTAAAATTAGTTTCTCCTGATGAAACCAGACGCCGGATGTGATGCGTTTGAACCTGGGCTCGGCGAGCGAAGGGATTGGATCGCGCTCGCGCTCGGTCATGATTATCGGTTCACACCGCGATTTAGGAATGAGAACAGGTGCGCACACTGTGCGAAATCAGCCCGGGAGCTCAGCCAATATCCCAAAGATGAGTTTAAGAAAACCGGCTTGATGATTTTTTCATCAGCCAGGACCAGGATCAAACAAGAGTGAATTTGTAATTATCGCATCATCACGGCAGTGTGGTCGCTGTTGTTTTTCTGTATTTATCTGACCTTTATTCGGCCAGAGAGTTCACTTCTCATTTGCAGCGATGGTAAGGGGGATGAAAGAGAACACAAGGGATTGTGTAGCCAATGAGCTTCCCCCCCCCATACCGCTGAACCTCAGGGGGTCAAGGTGCGAGCAGCGATGACCTGACCTCACACCCCTGGCCCCGCCCACAGATCACATGTCCTCAGCACGCTTCAAAGCCACCGTTCAAACATTCTAATTCAAACAGTTCTCGTTCAAACATTCTAATTCAAACAGTTCTTGTTCAAACATTCTAATTCAAACAGTTCTTGTTCAAACATTCTAATTCAAACAGTTCTTGTTCAAACATTCTAATTCAAACAGTTCTTGTTCAAACATTCTAATTCAAACAGTTCTTGTTCAAACAGTTCTCGTTCCAAATGCTTGACATGGCTGGCAAAGTTAATTCTGAAAAAAAGTGCTTTGGTGTCTGCACTCAACTGTTAGCTATTACATGCTCGGATCGCAGGAGAGGTCAGTGCTATTTGGGGTGAATCTGAATGAGCAGTGATTATGTTAATTGTTATTGTATCCATTATCATGCTCGGTCTGTCACAACAGCCTCATCATGCCAGGACAGATAAATTAAGCAATGGGGTGTTAAGAGCAATTTAGAGCATTTTAGTGTGACACACATGATCTAAATATGCAGCATTTTAGCCCTATTTCCATATTCAATATTTAAATTGCGAGAGATCCGTCTAATTTGTTCAAAGATGGGACTATTATCAAGCATCACTGCTGCCACTGTTATCATTACAACATTTCACAAAAAAAACAAAAACATTTTAGACTAAGAGTTTGTCTTTTGTTACACAGACTTAATTAATCAAATAATTTATGATTAAATTTCAGTGCTTTCCCCCCCCCCCCCTGTCACTTACAGGGGAATGTTTTATGTGTATATTTAATACTTAAAAATAATGTGTATAATCTGTTTGTAAATATATTATTTGTTTTTTTGTATTTATATATGTTTAATACATGTATGCACTTACAAATAATATATTATATTAAAATATATTTAAATACATGTTAATTTATTTAAGTATATTATTTTTCCATATGGGATTTGCACTCACAACGGATACTGTTGGGACATCACCACAGTAAACCTGATCCTAGATAAGCACCTCCATCCTGAGGCAGTGAAAAGTTGGGGACTGACCTGGGGTCAGTTTTGGCGTTCGGCTCACAATGACTTAAAAGAGGATATGGGCGGGGCAAAGCTGACCCCTGATCAGTAGTCCTACTCTAAAGGGCTTTGTGAAACCAGGCCCTGATCTCGGATCAGTTTTGCCTTTTTAACTCGCAACTGATAACATTAGGACACTCGATCCGAGATCAGCGCTCCGGCTCGAAGGAGCGTTTCACGTAGACGGGCCCTGGCCGGCTCGGACGCTCCCGTTTCCGTGACGATCCCTGGGCTCATTCCGGCGGGTCACAGGGCGATTCCGTGGCGGGGGGTTGGGAGTGGAGCTGATCTTTCTCCACTCCCTCCCCCTCGCTGAAGGCCGCTCGTCCTTCCCCCGTCCGCTCTCGTCACGAGCTCTCCGGAGCGGAAAGTCGCGTCGGCGTCGGCGTGGAAACGGCGCGGCCGGCCCCCACCGATAGGGCAGCGCGTTCGGCGGGGGGGGGGGGTTTAACCCGTTCCCTGGGCATAAGGGCCCGCGATGGCTTTTCCGAGACGCGGCAACGGCACGTGGGAGTACGAACGCCCCCCCCCCAAATACCGTCAAAGCCGCTCTCTGCTACAGCACTCCGATCCATCACCGCCGCGGCTCGGAAAGCGGCCCCCCAGGACAACCCGCCGGACGCTGCAGATTTGCTCTCCGTGCTGCTCCCTGATTCATTTTGTTTTGTGGGCTCCTTTTTCCTTCTTCTTCTTCTTCTCCATGTTCTCCTCCTTCTTCTTTTTTTGTGGGGGGGGGGAGAGGGGTGTCTCTCAGGGTGGAGGGGGTGTCTCTCGGGGGTGGGGGGTGTCTCTCAGGGTAGGGGGGGTTTGGTTTCTCGGCGCTTCCGCGGTTCGGTCGGAATAAGGCCTCCTGTGTTCGCTGGGGCGTGGCCGTAAATCGCTTCTGTCAGAGCAGATTAATGCGGCTCCAGGTTCCGGATCCTCCGCCGGCCCAGGGATCTGACCCCCTTCTGTCTCCCTCACGGTCCGGGGGCCCGTCGCCCCATATCGAAACAGAAGTAATTACACAACTGGAATTTTTTTTTCTTTTTTTGTTCCCCCTCTCTACATCCCCTCTCCTCTCCTCTCCTCTCCATTCCTTTTGGGTGTGTAGTTGCCTGTGCAGTTAGAGGTTACCTTCATCATACCAGCAGTAGGTTGTTTATTCAATGTCCTGACTGCATGGGGGGGGGAGGGATAAACAGTCTTTCTGAAACGCCACAGGGAATAACGTCAAAGAGAGCTTAGGATCACAGTTTTTTTTAAATGTGATTTTGTCAATTGTCAGTTATTGCCATTAACACCAAATAGCACCTAATTCATAAGCACTGAATATCACCTAATTCATAAGCACTGCGTAGTACCTAATTCATAAGCACTGAATAGCACCTAATTCAAAAGCACTGCATAGCACCTAATTCAAAAGCACTGCGTAGCACCTAATTCATAAGCACTACATTGTAACAAATTTTTATAAGCAGTGAATTTCCTTTTTGTGATAACGTGTGAGTTTTTTTTTTACCGGGTTTTCTAAAACCGAGCACGGAGTGGAGGTGTCTCTGTCTTACAGGGCGAGCCGGCCGGTTATCGGACTTCATTTCTCAGCTCGGGGGGAGACGGGAGCCCCTTCTGCAGAGAAGAAGGACGAGCGCTCTAATTGAATTTGCTCCAGGAATTAATGAGGAATGTGAAATGGATGCGAGCGCGCTCTCTCTCTCTCTCTCTCTCTCTCTCTCTCTCTCTCTCTCTCTCTCTCTCTCTCTCTCTCTCTCTCTCTCTCTCTCTCTCTCTCTCTCTCTCTCTCTCTCTCTCTCTCTCTCTCTCTCTCTCTCCGACGGCTCCTCGCCTCGCTCTTTTCGAGGCTGGGAGGGGTTCAGAGGCGGGCTGCAGGTGGAGGCTCGCTCGCCCCCCCCACCCCAAATACCCCAAACGCCCCTCCTAACCCAGCCTCCGTGTACACCCCATCACCTTACAGTACTATGAGCCTGACCATCACCTTACAGTACTATGAGCCTGACCATCACCATACAGTACTATGAGCCTGACCCTAGCCTTACAGTACTATGAGCCTGACCATCACCTTACAGTCCTATGAGCTTGACCATCACCCTACAGTACTATGAGCCTGACCATCACCTTACAGTACTATGAGCCTGACCATCACCTTACAGTACTATGAGCCTGACCATCACCTTACAGTACTATGAGCCTGACCATCACCTTGCAGTACTATGAGCCTGACCATAACCTTACAGTACTATGAGCCTGACCATCACCTTGCAGTACTATGAGCCTGACCATCACCTTGCAGTACTATGAGCCTGACCATAACCTTGCAGCACTATGAGCCTGACCATCACCTTACAGTACTATGAGCCTGACCATCACCTTACAGCACTGAGCCTGACCATCTCCTTACAGTACTATGAGCCTGACCATCACAGTACTATGAGCCTCACCATAGCCTTACAGTACTATGAGCCTGACCATCACCTTACAGCACTATGAGCCTGACCATCACCTTACAGCACTATGAGCCTGACCATCACCTTACAGTACTATGAGCCTGACCATCACCTTACAGTACTATGAGCCTGACCATCACCTTACAGCACTATGAGCCTGACCATCACCCTACAGTACTATGAGCCTGACCATCACCTTACAGTACAATGAGCCTGACATCACCTACAGTACTATGAGCCTGACCATCACCTTACAGTACTATGAGCCTGACCATCACCTTACAGTACTATGAGCCTGACCATCACCTTACAGTACTATGAGCCTGACCATAACCTTACAGTACTATGAGCCTGACCATCACCTTACAGTACTATGAGCCTGACCATCACCTTACAGTACTATGAGCCTGACCCTAGCCTTACAGTACTATGAGCCTGACCATCACCTTACAGTACTATGAGCCTGACCCTAGCCTTACAGTACTATGAGCCTGACCATCACCTTACAGTACTATGAGCCTGACCCTAGCCTTACAGTACTATGAGCCTGACCATCACCTTACAGTACTATGAGCCTGACCATAACCTTACAGTACTATGAGCCTGACCATAACCTTACAGTACTATGAGCCTGACCATAACCTTACAGTACTATGAGCCTGACCATTACCTTACAGTACTATGAACCTGAATATAACCTTACAGTACTATGAGCCTGAATATAACCTTACAGTACTATGAGCCTGACCATCACCTTACAGTACTATGAGCCTGAATATAACCTTACAGTACAATATCACCTCATAGTACCTTAATCCACAACCTGTCTCTTCCACTGCAGACAGGAATCAGCCTTTATTTTGTGTTAAATACCTCTGCTTATGCTCCATTTAACACAATACCCTCAAATCCATTTCCTTCTTAATGCAATACAACCAGAACTCCTCACTTACCCCTACTTTGGCACTTAACCTTATGTTGTAGAAGCATGTAATTACTGCTTCTGTTGGCTGTGACCCAGATACCTCGCTATTGTCTCCGATCTTCTCCTATTTGCACTTCTGTATCTCAGTCTGGAGACTGAGACCTCCTGCTGAAAGTCTAAATGTCAAGTGTTGGCCTCTAACACCTAACTGCTAAAACCTGTGAGATCACACTGCGGGGGAAACCAGGCATGCAACCTGTAACTTCAGTTTTTGAACGAACTAAAGAGAAAAGGGGAGGGTGTATGGGACTGAGAATAGACCCACCCCCCACCCACACAGCACAGGTGAACCAGCTCTCAAAGGCAGACCGCGGCAAAGAGACGCTAAATATGCAGCAACGCCATTGACTCAATGCTGAAGTGAAGAGAGGAGTCTGGTAAGCTAGGCTAAAGAAGCTAGACTAAAGCTAGGCTAAAGAAGCTAGACTAAAGCTAGGCTAAAGAAGCTAGACTAAAGCTAGGCTAAAGAAGCTAGACTAAAGCTAGGCTAAAGAAGCTAGACTAAAGATAGGTTAAAGAAGCTAAGCCAAAGCTAAGCTAAAGAAGCTAGGATAAAGAAGCTAGGCCAAAGAAGACACAGTGCTACAACAGCTGTGAGTTCCCTATGACAGCTAAACGCTAACAGGCTCAGAACAACAACACTAGTCTCAGATTAATTAGACTTTCCCCTTTACCGCAAGTTTCTTGCACTAGACTTATGGAGAGACATGCATTTTTAAAGTTGATTTCCAAAGCAAAGGGGGCATTTCTTTTCTTTTTCACGCTCAGTGTGACATATTATACACAGACAATGCAGATCCCTACGGAAAATAATCTGTTATAATATCATAAATAAATGAACCAGAGGAATAGCTTGCCATCTCAGCATTTCACTTGATCAAAATGATGTACTAAAACAAAATGCAATTTCGCCTTCAGTGGAAAAATAATCTGCCAGTTTTGTTCTATTGAAATTTGTGCAGTGCATCTGAAGTTTAGAACACACTTTGATTTTATGCGTGTATTTATTTGTCGTGTAGTTCCATTGCGGGTTGAGTCCAGATTGAGTGTCAGGAAGGGCTTTTTGCTCCCCTCCGTGTTAATGGGCGGAAGACTGACCTGTTCGTGTTCATGCAGACATTACCCCGGCATCCAAGCGTGGCCCACAGCGTCGACCTGTCACTCCGAGCTGCTTTTCCGAGATATAATGAACAGGAGATAAGGCACACACCAAACATGGCCGCCGTTTGGTTTCCCGTCCCCTTTTCACCGCTGACGCTTGGTGCTGCTTGACCGGTGGCACGCTAAGCCCTCATTTAAGCCCAAAAACAAGCAGGCCCTGTTCTAAATGACTGAGTTAACACAATCGCAGGCCTCAGCTAACACCCTGTGTCGTTTGCTTTTGTTGGCAGCAGATTGGCTCAGTTGGTCCATTTCTTTGACCCCCTCTACAGCACAGGGTGTCAGTCGTGGATCTCACGTGTATTTGCTGTTTCACCTCCTATATCTTCCACCCTAATGATCCCCCCATCCCTCCAGCTCCTGTCCCTAACAGAGATACAACAAACCAAAAACATATTTAAATAAAACATTTCATCAACATTTCAATGAATAAAGACACTGTTAACATGTCACAACATACTAAATAAAAAAATATTCAGTTATTTTCCCGATTCTGTTTGGGCAATATTCCCTCTCAATAGGATGACATCACAAGCTCATTTGACTGCAGAGATATCACGAGCCCATGTAGCGCTGCCCTTAACAAGTAATTCCGTATCCCGGGACAACCATCTCCATTCTTGGAACAACGCCGTGGGGATTGTTGCCGAGGAACTATAATAATCTGGGTCTTGGGCGGGAATGCGAGGTGATTAGGCTCCAGCGTAATGAGGGCCCAAGGCCTTTGTTTGGCTTCAGTCACCTGTTACTAAGACAGTCGGTCGGCTCTGAAACGTTAGCCCTGCGTGGGAAGAGCTAAAGCCAACCACGCTCGAAGAGAAAGAGGTGACGAGCCAGCGATTCCGGGCCGGATCTGGCCCAGCACTGCTGACTCGTTACGAGACGCTTGCCGTGACATCATCGTGCCAGCTGGCCAACAGGAGCTGCAGTTTAGCCTAACAGACCGAAACAGATGTGTTCTTCTTATACGACGCCAGCGAACACATCCTTCACCGCAGGATTCCCAGACAACACAGTCCCGTTACAGCAATCACACCCTGCGCAGGTTTTCCAGATGATTACACTCCTCTCCTGCTTCATCGCGGTCCTACGCTTTCATTCACTAATGTTTGTCACGGCGGTTTCTAAAACTTTATTGCCACTGCCGTGCACGAACAACATAATGGCAAAACAAAACTGAGCCGTTCGCTGCATCTGTGGTGGGCGTATAACCCTTTAATCGCCCCTTGTGTAAGTCTGTGACCTGAGCCAAGTGTTTGTCCGTTTTTCCCACTCAGGCGAGTGCAGTGATCTTCATTCCTGGTCCTGGGCCTGGCCTGCTCATGTTTCTGTTGTGACTCATCATGCAATTGATCAATTAAAGCAGTCGATTGAGCAGTTAACTCTCCTCACCTGGTTGCTTGTGTCTGAATTTGTCGCTGATATCATGGAGAACAAGAAAAAACAGCAGACTCCACGGCCTGCTAGGACCAGCGATGAAGATCACTGGGCTAGTGTCGGTCTGACTGACGATCTCATATCAAAGGAATGTTTTTGAAAACGCTTTCCGAATGACTGCCAGTTTGTGCGTCATAACAATACTGCCAATGCATGCACAATGTATAGAGTTCATTTGTTAATGTGTTCTTGTGCTTTCCTGGATAGCTCATGGATTACGGTGTAGACACAATGGTGAAGGCCCACAAAATGGCAGCAAAAAGCTAACAGGCCATACGCATCGGTACAGACTGTCACTGATATAAATGCCATCTCCTGCCGGGGGGCTCACTGGCCCCTCCCCCCCCAGAGCCGCAATCACCCTTTTAACTCCAGTGTGGGTTAAGTTAAGCTGTGTAACACTTAACTGAGCCCCCGTGGGGGTAGTTTGTCCTCTGCATTTAACCCTTCCTAGCTACATGCATGGAGGAGCAATGGGGGAAGCCACAGTGCAGTGTCTGGGGACCAACTCCAGCTCTGAGGTCAGTGCCTTGGTCAAGGGCAATGACAGGAGTGTAACGTAACATAACATAACGTAACGTAACATAATGACCAGAGCAGGCCTATAATGACAGGACGCAGCGCTCTGCCACCGCGGGGCGCTACGGAACAGGAAACCCCTGCACGGGCTACAGGACGCAGCGCTACGCCACCGGGGGGCGCTACGGAACAGGAAGCGTGCACGGGTACGGGGCGCAGCGCTACGCCCCGGGGCGTACGATAAACAGGAAGCAGTCACGGGCTACAGGAGCACAGCCTACGCACACGGGGACGCACGGAACAGGAAACCCCTGCGCGGGCTACAGGACGCAGCGCTACGCCACCGGGGGGCGCTACGGAACAGGAAGCCGCTGCACGGGCTGCAGGACGCAGCGCTACGCCACCGCGGGGCGCTACGGAACAGGAAACCCCTGCGCGGGCTACAGGAAGCAGCGCTACGCCACCGCGGGGCGCTACGGAACAGGAAGCCGCTGCACGGGCTACAGGACGCAGCGCTACGCCACCGGGGGGCGCTACGGAACAGGAAGCCGGTGCACGGGCTACAGGACGCAGCGCTACGCCACCGGGGGGCGCTACGGAACAGGAAGCCGCTGCACGGGCTACAGGACGCAGCGCTACGCCACCGCGGGGTGCTAAAGGAGGCTTCGGGATTTACGAGCGGGCTTGCCGCGTAGCCCGACTCGACCGCTGGCGGCATTTGTAAACTGCATAAAATATCATCGTGTCAATGATATGATACGGAGCAGGCCAGGAGTATGGATCACGGCACATAAAAACGTACACAAATCAAAAAGCGGAATGAAATACGCAGTGTTATTTTCCCTTATCAAAGCCGGACTACGACATTTCAAATGCAATCTACTCAACCCTTTAGTGACAATCCACTTATTGCTTTTTTTTTCCTGCACGTAAATAAATCAGACACGCTTCCAGTGTCAGGCACTTGCTCCTGCTGTGGGACTGCACCTTCGCGGGACACCGTCCGGGGCGCAGCCTACATCTCAAAGCAACGGGAATTTATCATCAAACAATCAATTTTCTTCACAACTCCCTTGCGCGTAAAAGTGCTGAGCATTATTTTAACCGAAATACGGCAACGAGCAAGAGAGGGCAGAGGGGTACCGTGCTTCTTCGGATTTCGGACGTGAACGGAATGGTAAATAAGTAAAACGAAATAAAACCAATAAAAGGAAGCGCTCCTGCCCTCTTTGGGGGACCGAACCGGAAGCTCCGCAGACCTCTGCTAATCCGTGACAACCTCGTCTTCCTTTCAGCAGCCAAGGTCAAGAGCCTAACGAGGGTGAACAGCCATTAGAGCGATTAGCGCGGGACACGGGCTTGTTTCCGGGGGCGCGGGGGGGGCGCGGGGGGGGGCGCGGGGAGCGGCGCGGAGAACGCGGCCGGCCGGGCGGAACGCGCGAAACGAAACACGCTCCCTCGCGCCGCCTCGCATTCCAGCCACACAAATAAAACCGGCTGCCAGGCCAGGCGACGATTCACTTACGCAACACTGCCACCTGGTGGTGGCTGGTGGTGAACTGCAAGAGACGCCAAGTCTACGGGCCTTCGACTTGGAATTTTTATCCTGTGGCGGCTTCATTTACATTTAAGGCATCTAGCAGGCACTCTTATCTCCAGACTTACACAGAATACATTCTTTTGTGCATACAAACAATCAATTCACAAACAATACAGCTGCATATTTAGTGCACGCATTTCATATGCTGAAGAGATGAACTTAAGGCAACTAACCCCCAAATCAAGCAGGCCTGGCAGAGCATCCACAGAAAATATATTCAGCACTGGGTGATGTCTGTGGGTCACAGACTTAAAGCAGTCATTGCATGCAAAGCATGTGCAACAAAGTATAATACATACGTGAACAACGCCAGTGAATTAATTATGGTAATGTTCCCTGTTCTCTCAACGTCTTTACAATAGCCTCTTTAGCAAGCGGCACTGTGTGGTACAACAGAAAGACTGGCTGCAAAGGAAAAACCCCAAAGATGATGTACGACTTGTCCCGACGATGAAATAAATGACTGATTTATAGTGTTGCACAAAGAGATAAACAGGTTTTCCTGCCGGAAAAGCACACCATTGTCAGACAAGTTAAAAACATTTTTTTTTTAAATATATATATATATATATATATTATTTTGGCCAGCCCAGGTGCCACCCAAACTAAAATGGCACATTATTATTGGCTAGTATTACTGTTGGTGATAGTACGCCCCCCTCCCACCTTACTGAGTCTGTAACCCCCCTGCACCCCCCCATTAAGAACATCCTGGCAACCCCGCCCCTCCTGCTGGCTAAGCTTCCAGGCAGGGAACTGGGGCATCCTGGCCTCTCGCTGGCCAGCCACATTAGCAGTCCCAAGGCAAATCAAGCCCAGATCTGAACAACAACAAAAAGCCAATAAATAGGAAAGCAAACATGCAGAGATGCCAGTCAGCTCAAGTGGCAATCCGGGGCCTGCACTTCCTGTGCAGTGACATCCATACACCTTGGCACACAGTTTACGCTCGCCTGGGCGCGCGGCCTAATAGTACAAAACAAAAGGTCCTCAAAAGAGGCATTTCTGCTCCATGTGAACCTGCAATTACACAACTGCATTAATAATTAGCCTTTAATAATTGACAAGCTTTCGAAGCATTGCAGAGAAAATGCTGCATCTATCAGAGATCGGTCTTTCCGGGCAAAACTCTGATCTGGGATTCTGCACCACAGTGACATCACCCGACTGCTAAAAGTCAGCTGCAGGCATCTTCCCAGCACTGTCACCGCGCCCACGATTACAGCTCAATAAAGTTCTGCAGAGCGGCCAGGGACCGTAAACTCTGGCTGGGGCACTGCTGTCAGCTCCTGCACTCCGGCAAATTGTATAAAATCGCTGGGAAATGGCCCCCAATCAAAGAAACAGCTCCGTTTTATTGAATCCCCCCGAAAGATTAGCTGGTTCGCTATAACCTCTTTACTGACCCCCTAGGCCTTCCACTCCAACTGCAGTACTCACACTGGGCTCACTCTGTTCCCTGTGCTCTGTGATTCAGAACCCAGTCACTCTGTTCCCTGTGCTCTATGATTCAGAACCCAGTCACTGTTCCCTGTGCACTGTGCTCTAGAACCCAGTCACTCTGTTCCTTGTGCTCTGAGATTCAGAACCCAGTCACTCTGTTCCCTGTGCACTGTGCTCTAGAACCCAGTCACTCTGTTCCCTGTGCTCTATGATTCAGAACCCAGTCACTCTGTTCCCTGTGCACTGTGCTCTAGAACCCAGTCACTTGTTCCCTGTGCACTGTGCTCTAGAACCCAGTCACTCTGTTCCCTGTGCTCTGAGATTCAGAACCCAGTCACTCTGTTCCCTGTGTACTGTGCTCTAGAACCCAGTCACTCTGTTCCCTGTGCTCAGAGATTCATAACCCAGTCACTCTGTTCCCTGTACTCTATGCTCCAGAACCCAGTCACCATGTAACCCATACTCAATGTTCTAGAGCACAGTCATTCTGTAACCCATACTCAATGTTCTAGAACACAGTCACTCTGTAATCTGGACTCAGGGGTGCACAACAAGGGCCAATCCATTTCAGGATTTTGTTCCAACTTCTTTTCTAAATTAAACAGCTCCATAAACAGCTCAATCAATGCTTGATCTGACACTTGCAGAAGCAACAGCTACAGCTAAAGATTGCAAGTGTAACCAAAAGATCTTACTGTGCTGAATAATGACATTATCAGATACCAAAGAGCAAATTTCTGAAATCTGTAAAATCACAAGAACGCAGACAAAAACAGTTACCCAGTAAAAGAGATGCATGCTAAAACAATAAACTTTGCATAATGAATTACCAATACCTGACCAGTGCAGTATATGACACAGAAATCATAGCCAATTAGGGAGGTAGGATAATTATTTTTATGTTCTCCTATTATTCTTCATTTCCATAACTATCCTAAATCCGAGCACCATCTGTGGATTGGGTACGTTACACAATGATTTCTCTGAAGTTCTTCTTCTCGAAACCACAAATTAACATTTCGACACTCGTTTGTTTTCTTGTTCCTTGAGCGAAAGAGAGAGAGAGATAAAATTTTAAATAAAAAACACACACACACACACACACACACACACACACACACAGACGGGACATCGACAGATGGTGCGTCGCCTCTCGGGGCTACGACGGTCTCGAAGGCTGAGCTAAACATTAATCCTTGTCTACGCGACGCAAATCAAACGCGCCGGGGGGAGGGGAGAAGGCCGGGGTCATTCGCACCGGCGTTTCAGAAACGTTTTCGGTGTCAGGTCTTCGGTGGCGAACGCCGTGATGCGACGGGACGGCCTAACAGAAGGCCCGGAGCAGACCCAGGAGGGGGTGCCAGATCCTGGCTGCAAAACCCCTCCTGCTTTACGGATTTTACGAGAGCTACAGCCAGTTAATACACATAAACGAGGCTTGTCGTTTATGTGTATTAACGTTGTTCTGCCCGTGTTTTGGGTGGAAGTGTATGCCCAACCCACAGGCATCCCTCCGCCCTGCAAGACCTGATCTGCATCCGCGAATAAAAACCGGGTCGAACCTGCTGACCTTTCCAGCGCTGACTGCCAAGACAAAACGTGGCTTCGGGGCGCTGGAAAAACCACCATTTTGCACACGAGTCACAACTAGTCCAGAAACGTATTTGTTTTGGTTTTTTTTGGGTTTTTTTAAATAAAAGGAATCAGAAGCTACTCAAATCATTAATCCTTTCCACTCTGCCTGTCAGACATTTGGATCAACATTTCTTTTAAAAGGCTGGAGGTAGTAATTCATCTCAAAAGAGCCTTCACCCACGGCCATTTTTCACAGTGTTTTATAAACGCACGTCTGCTCAGCCCATTTCCCAGTAAATATGCAACCTTCAGAAAAAGCAACGTTCTTTCTTTTAGCCAATTTATTATTTAATTTGCTCATTTTTACAGTATCTCAAGCGACAACTTGCAGACGGCACTCGAGATCATTCGGAAGGTCAGAAGACGGCCGTGAGCCAGGAGAGGAGCCCTGTTGTTTGCAGACCGTCAGGCAGATAATGCAGAACAAAATAACCGAGCCGTTTTTGTTCCTTGAAATGGCAGGCGCAGTTTTTTCTTCTCGTAAAACAGGAAATTAAATATTCCGAGCAGAATCTTTTTTTTTTGCACGAAAAATTATGGTTTGTAGTTTCCAAAGACACGGCCACCAGAACAGCTTAGTGCTGCAGAGACAAGGGGGAGAGAGAGGGAGAGAGAGAGAGAGAGAGAGAGAAAAACAGAGACAGAGATAGTTGGAGAGAAAGAGAGCAAGAGACAGAGAGAAAGAGGTTTGACTTCAATAAGACCCACACCCATTGTAGTGACCCCCCCCTCCCATCTTTCCCTATATTACATTACACCCCACCCCCCCCTTACTGGCTACCTTCACAGCTCAGCTGTTCTTTTCGGGAGTGAGGGAGGGGCCGTTGCCCCTGTGCCGGGGGGAGTGAGCGGGACGAGACGGGCTGTTGACCTCCCAGTTAGGAGGTGTAATTGGACAGAGTGTTTTGGGAGAGGGAAGGAGGGGGAAAGGGAGATGGGTGGAGGTGTGGAGCAGATGGTGTGATAAATGGATGAGGACTCCCTGACCGTGGGAGGGCAGGAAGACGGGCAGGAAGACGGGCAGCAGGCTCCGTTTCCTCAGGGAAGCCCTGAGATCCACAGGCAGAGAGGGCACAGTGGGGGCGGAGTCTAGCAGAGAGGACATTGAGGGGGCGGAGTCTAGCAGAGGGGACACTGCAGGGGCGGAGTCTAGCAGAGGGGACACTGTAGGGGTGGAGTCCAGCAGAGGGGACACTGCAGGGGCGGAGTCTAGCAGAGAGGGCACAGTGGGGGTGGAGTCTAGCAGAGGGGACACTGCGGGGGCGGAGTCTAGCAGAGAGGACATTGCGGGGGCGGAGTCTAGCAGAGAGGGCACTGCGGGGGCGGAGTCTAGCAGAGAGGACACTGCAGGGGCGGAGTCTAGCAGAGAGGACACTGTGAGGCGGAGTCTAGCAGAGAGGGCACAGAGGGGAGTCTAGCAGAGAGGGCACTGTGGGGGCAGGAGTCTAGCAGAGAGGGCATGCAGGGGCAGAGTCTAGCAGAGGACATTGAGGGGCGGAGATCAGCAGAGAGGGCACTGGGGGCGGAGTCTAGCAGAGAGGACACTGCAGGGGGCAGTCTAGCAGAGGGGCTCTGCGGGGCAGAGTCTAGCAGAGGGCCTGCGGGGCGGAGTCAGCAGAGAGGGCTCTGCGGGGGCGGAGTCTAGCAGAGAGGACACTGTGGGCGGAGTCTAGCAGAGAGGGCACAGCAGGGGCGGAGTCTAGCAGAGAGGGCACTGCGGGGGCGGAGTCTAGCAGAGAGGGCACTGCGGGGGCGGAGTCTAGCAGAGAGGGCTCTGCGGGGGCGGAGTCTAGCAGAGAGGGCACTGCGGGGGCGGAGTCTAGCAGAGAGGGCTCTGCGGGGCGGAGCTAGAGAGAGGACACTGTGACGGCGGAGCTCTCAGCGAGATGGCACAGCAGGGCGGATCTAGCGAGAGGGCACTGTGGGCGGAGTCTAGCAGAGAGGGCACTGCAGGTGGAGTCACAAGCAGAGAGGGCACTGCAGGGCGGAGTCAGCAGAGAGGCACGCAGGGCGGAGCAGCAGGGACACTGAGGCGAGTCAGCCGAGGCAGAGGGCGGATCGAGGATGATGTAGCATGAAAGCAGACCGAGCCACCATGCCAGCAAGGACCTCACCCCTCCCGCAGATCCACAAAACTGAGGGATAACACAAAAAAGCAAGACAGCAGAGAGAGAGGGAGAGAGAGAGCAAGAGAGAGAGAAAGGGGGAGAGAAAGAGAGAGGGGGGAGATAAGGAGGGATGAAGAGGGTAAACGCAGGGCATGGCAGAGTGGAGTACAGCATCTCATCTCCATCCCCCCGTCCCGACCCGTCGAACCCAAAGCCGAGCGCCACTCCTAATCCCATCGTCTCATGCTACTTAATCCCCCCCTCCCCTTCGTCCTGGACCGCGCGCACAGTACTCGTCTGGCAACCCTCACGCCTGCCAGATAACAGCAATTACCTGTCAGGGAGTGACAATGCATGAACAAGCCAAGCGGACCGAAGGTCCCGCTGCGTTTCTCACCGGCACCAAGGCCGCGGTAATCACCGGGTCGAGTGTCATGTGACACAACTTTAGCCTGAAGAGGACGGGGGGTGTGGCTCCACCATGGCGGGGTACACTGCACTGCCAATTGAACGTAAACGCCGGTAGAACCCCGCCCCCTTCCTTCTGAAGTATAAATTATGGATGTACGTCAGCGTGAGTCATCAATAATTCTGATGTCTCTGCTGTTTTGCTACAAACTCAATATATTAACATTAAAATTTGTTTTAAATTAATTTTTATCATTTGTCCTCTCTCCCCATGGATGAGTGCGACAAACTAAAGGCATTTCTGGCAAGAATGGTTACAAAAAGTTGAAAGTTTGAAATCAGCAGTATTTTATTTGAAATACTTTAACCCTTTAATAACTAAACTAAAGTAAAATTCCTGCAGATATCTACCCACTTTCAGCCATATTCAGAACAAAATGATTCTCTCCTGCAATTGTACATATTGGTGGGGAACTTGTTTTTGCTGAAATTTCTCGGGGACCCCCAGGAGTGTCATCAAATTCCACTCGGCATCGCTCATCACAATCTTTCATAATTTGTTTGTGAAATCACCAGTCGCAGGGAGCTCATCTGCAGCCGTTTGAGCGTCACGCTAATCGCTCTCCAGTTCCGTCCTGGCGCCACAGCCTGTTTCCTTTCTCTCCCAAAAGTTGAGTGTGCAAAATCAAAAAAACAAAAAATCGAATCGAATCGCTCCCTCAGAACAGGCCGCAGTCTGATGGTGTGAGTGGGCGAGCGTGGGATTTAGAGGCCTGCGAATTCGTTATAAATACCAGACCCCTCGCACCTTTCCGGTGTGTAATTATTCCAGGAGTAATAGCCGTGGGTCGGAGGGGGTTAGCGCAGGGCGGGGAATCGCGGTGTTTAGCACGCGGCCCTCGTACCCACAATGCCCCTGGGCGGCCGCGCTCCGCCCCATTAACCAGGTGCGCAGGTGCGAGCCTACCTGCGATGAACAGGAGGCGCGGTGCGGGAGCCCTTCAGCCCTGGAGCCCCGGGACCGGGGCGGGAGAGGTGCAGTCCAGCCACCGCCGCCATTTCCGCCGTGAATTAGCATCACTTTATTCATTTGTTCATTCTCTCAGTCTCTCTCTCCGATCGCTCTCTCTCTTTCTGTCTCTCTCAGTCCTGGGAGTTACTGATCTCTTGGTACTTTAAGCTTAACGTTAAATAGTATTATACTGAGTTGATGATCTCTTGGTATGTTAAGCTGTACGTGTAGGTACGAGTGGTGTCGTATTTCGTGTGGGGATGATGTGTTGATGTGTGTGTGTGAGTGTATTGTGTGTGTGGTGTGTGGGTTGTGTGTGTGTGTGTGTATGCGTGTGTGTGTGTGTGTGTGTGTGTGGTGTGTGTGTTGTGTGTGTGTGTGTGTGTGATGTGTGTGTGTGTGTGATGAGTGGTGTGTGTGTGTGTGTGTGTGATGATGTGTGTGTGTGTGTGGTAGTGTGTGTGTGTGTGTGTGTGTGTGTGTGTGTGTGTGTGTGTGTGTGTGTGTGAGTAGTGTGGTGTGGGGTGTGTGTGGTGTGTGTGTGTGTGTGTGTGTGTGTGTGTGTGTGGTTGAGTGATGTTGTGTGTGTGCGTGTGTTGGGTGTGTTGTGTGTGTGTGTGTGTGTGTGTGTGAGTGTGTGTTGTGTGTGTGTGTATGCGGGAGTGTGTGTGTGTGTGTGTGTGTGTGAGAGCATATCACTCATCTACCGAGCTCCTGCTAATTGAAGCTCACAGAAAACGCAGGAGAGCATTAACCCGGGAGAAAGATAACATCGCCGACTTCATTCTCCAACCTGTAAATAAGCACACGGCTTCCAAAGAGCTAACGACCGGAAGCAGAGCGAGCGGCGCTGTGAGATTTCAGCGCTCCGGCTCGCGCGGGGGGGACGATGATGATTTTTCTGCCGTTTTTTCACGGCTCGCATCACGGAGGCGCCCGAAAAAAACCAGTACGCGGCTTCGTTGGATAAGGATCCATTTCCCGCGACGGCTCTTTAACGCAGACACTCTACGTTTGGGCGGCCAAGAGCACAACCAGGCAATTACTTTAGGGGTGGGGGGGGGGGGGGAGAGCAGTGGGGGGGGGGGATCCTTTTGAGTATAATTTTTCTCTCGTAGTAGGTTGTTGTCACCGCTGCCTTCATAGCCGTTAGTTTTTATTTTTATGAATCTGTCTTTGCAGAGCTGGCCTCTCTTCGGCTGAGAAGCGTTCGCTCTTATCTAGCGTCGGCTCGGTTTGGCTGGCTTCGGCGTTCGACGCCGCGCAACAGGCCGTTAGCAAAAGCAGCTATTTTCCTCACAACGTGTCGACACCGTTCTCCTTTCAAATACAGCAATTATCTGCTGGGGTGGGATCATTTATCAGTCACAACAGAGAGAGGGAGAGAGTGGAGGGAGTTTTTCCCCACTGAATTTCACCAGAAATCATTTACTGGTCTTGACAGTTCCCTTTAGTGAGTTCAATATGAAGCCTGGAGTTTTGCCTGGAATAATATTGTGGATATGAGACGGGGTACAGCACTTAGCAACAACCTGTTCCTTTTTTTACTCCTCAAAAATGTTATAACATTATGTTGCATTGCTTTGAACAGCATGTAAGGTCTTCAGTACAGTCAATGGATGCATGTATTGCTATTCAGACCTCTGATATACTGTGGAGACTAGCTCTTCTAGCTGATATACTGTGGTGAGTTGATATGATAGCTATGTGTCAGCACAAATTTTAAGTTGCCAACATTACAATGGGGGAAGCACTGTGAGTAATATCATGAGTGATATACAGTGTCGTTTTATTCTAATTTAAATGAATCTAATATATTAGGATACAATATTTTATAAGAAGCTTTTTAAGTAGCATGTAATACTGTACGATTCAATCAAGTACTACTACATCTGCTAACATAAAGGAAATGGTTGTTATCCTACATACCAATAAACTGCAACATGATTGGTCACATTCCCCAGGGCTCCCCTCCATGCTTGGGCAGTAAATATAAAATCCCAGAGAACACCACAGAAGTAGTTTTAACTAAGTGTCCAATTTGTAGTCCAGACATTGCTGTGTATCTGAAATCAAGTTCCAAGGCTGAAACTACTTAGTCTTTATTATGGTTTTGTATTTTTGGAACAATTGTTCCGGATTTAATTGCTGCTCCAACTTCATTGTGTGGAAACATGCTGGGACTGACGAGCACCAGATTTGTTTTGTTGTTTGTCTTTTCTTATGGGTCCGATCCAGAGATTGAATTGAAGTTGCATTTTGTGCAAATGCGTCGGTAGACAATTCTTTTTTCTTTTCTTTTTTTCCTTCTTTTTTGCTGGGGATGCCAGAAGCAATATTCAGACGACCAGAGCTCATGAATTTTTAATCAGATCGGGCGCATTTGGCCACGCAGTATTTTTGTTTTGCTTTTGTTTGTTTGTTTTTTTGTTGTTGTTAAGAACGAGGAAATGCTCGATGTGAAGAAAGCGAAGGGGTATGGGGGGGGCACGGGCAGCTTGGGGGGTGGTGGTGGTTGTGGTGGTGTGGGGGGTTGTGGCGATGTGGGAGGGGGGGTCAGGATCAGGACAGTGCTATTCTCAAAGAAAGAAAGGTGAGCGGAAGCTGACCCTTAACAGGATGCGGTGGCGACTCCCGGCGTCTCACGTCGTGGTTTCCCGCCGCTTTTGGGCGCTGGCTCGGCACGGCGGTCTGCGGGCACCACATTTCAAATTTTATCTCTTAAATTGTCTATTTAATTACATTTCTCTTCATTTCTTTCTTTCTTTTTCCTTTTTCTTTAATGCATCTCTGTTCTGCATTATTTGTAAAGTGTATTGGGACCATGCTGCATGGTGATTATGCACTTTAAATAAAAAATCGATTGATTGATTGATTGATTGATTGAGTATCTCTCACAGAATGCATAATTCAGGCAACAAACATTTGCCCCATTGCTTTGTAAAAATTTGTTGACGCTGCCAGAGAAGTGCCTCAGGCACATTTCGTCATGAAGTCCCATCATGCCTTTTGAGTCGTCATAGACAGGTCATTGGAGATTACCTTCTCGAGCCATGTTGAACAGAATGACTAGCCACTAGCGTAGCTCGTAATAGACTGTCTATTCTAGCCACGTTGAAATGAATGGCTGGCTGCAAGCAGATCACTGGAGACTAGCTCTTCTAGGCACTTCTCTTTAGTCATTAACCCTGGACCCAAAGCACTAGAGCACTTCACTCTACCCTTCAATTCCATTTCATGTCTAAGAGCATCAGAAAAAAAAAATTGTAGGTCTACAACCTGAAGGGGAAGGTCAGGAAAAGTTAGTCAGGGCAATTCATGGAAAAATAAAATCACAGCGAACGTCATGACATAACTACTGTGACTAGCATTTCAGGACTGAGGAAAAATGTAAAGAGAATTATAATGAGAAAAAGATCCACACATAATAAAATGTTCAGTGTTAAATCAACTCTTACAGAGTACACATGGTCCCAGTTCATTGGCTGAATAAAAACAGGACATTTTAGTGCCACCAGGATGAGAACATGGGCGGTGTTTGTGCACTGCCAAAGATCCAAGTGCATATTAGATCCGGAATAATCCTTAGGGTCTGGAGGGGTGGGAGTATTGGTTCTACCCTAAGCCCCTCCTACTGTAGAATTAATAAATCAACCGAATTTGTTTAAAACTCATTTGTTATTTTCAGGATCAATGAGCAGCCAAGAATGTGACAGAAGAACGTAAGGAAGGAGTCCCACGGTAAAGTTCAGGGGTAAGGAGATTGCACTGCGCACACCAGACTGATGTTCAGGGGCAAGGAGATTGCACTGCGCACACCAGACTGATGTTCAGGGGTAAGGAGACTGCACTGTGCACACCAGACTGTCTCTGTTAATGCTAAGGCCTGCAAGGACAGGTAGATCATCACAATAACAAACACATCGCCTGCCTTCTGAGAACCATATCAGTCCATGAGTTGCCACAGGCAACAATTAATCTAACTGATTTCACAGTAAAGCTATTTTCCATCTCATGGTTTCTGTCAGGAGAGGCAGATTTATTATGTGATGATGTCCCTTATTGTGTTAAGAGATGGTTTGTTCGTGGCACAGTAGCATAATAATGCAGTTTATTGCATTACTTCAAGTTCACAGTGCTGTCAATATACACAAAGGCTGAAGGGCTGTATAAACAGTCGCCATTTTGAAGAGTTTGGCCTTCCTCTCCAAAACGTGAAGACACGCTACCTACAGGGTCAGTTTTCGTTTCATTTGGTCGGGGGACAATATCAGTAGAAATTGTCAAGAAAATGGTGAGCATTGTTGGGCTGAATGGCCAATTCTCATTGTGTAGTATGTTGTGTCATGTTGTTTTATGTCGTGTTATTTTGTGCTATGTTATGTTATGTTGTGTCATGTTGTGCTATGCTGTGTTATGTTGTGTTTTGTTAAATCAAAACTGATCTCGGGCTGAAATGAAAGCCACGTGTTAATTACTCAACTGTTTCCCTCCTCTGTTTGTAAGGGGTTGGCGACAGTTTGTTAACTTCCAACGCGCATCTGTAGACTGACAATTTTAAATTGCTTAGTTGGCAGTTAGCCCACACTTATCCTGGGCAGCTCCTTTTTAAAGTAACTCCAGTAACCGCGGTGATAACGAGCCAATAATTAGCCGCGCTGTGCGGGAGACTGTCTGTTCCACTCAACCGAACCGCACAAAGGGAAAACAGAAATGTCTTCATCCTCATTTCCGTTTTAAATCATGGCTCACGTCTGCTCGGTCACATTTCCCTGCAGATTAAATGCATCATCATTGCCATTGCTACCATTGCTAAACTTAAATTTAACTTTTTTTTTCTAAATATACAAATTCAGTTTTCACACATAACCGTAACCGTAATAAATTGGGAATGGCCATGATGAGATCACTCATTTTTAAAAATATAATCCACATCACTATTAACATCTGCAGGCTACATATTCATTACCGTCTCCACTGAGACAAGACAATGTGAACTGATTTCACTGGCAGGTAAAGCTCTATAATTTACCGTGTAAATCCAGCCGTTTGAACGTCCCAGTTTGAAATTCAAACCTGTAACGCCATTAGAACTTTAAACGCACTCGCTGTATCACATGATCCCGAGAGGCAGGCAAGTTTTAGGAGCAGCCAAAGAAATTGTCAGACGTTTACTCAAACTCCAGCTCCTCGCTGTAATCTCTCCGACACTCTGCCTCGACAAGGCCACGGCACTTATTTTCCTCAGATATTATTGACTATATATCACCGGTATAATTTTATCATGCCAGCTGGCTAGTAGGAATATAATTTTATTGCTCAAATGGGATATATAAAGGCGCTTTGTGATTGTGAGCATTGCCTCTGCTTCAGGCAGATTGTCTCACTGTGTAAATACTGTAAATGTATTAAATAACTCATGGAAACATCTGACCCATTCTCATATATTCGTGTAATAATTGATAGTATATAAATCTATGCAAAAGATACATTTTATTTAAAATATAGGCTATGCTTTAATCGCGACAATAACTGTCGATGATCTATCCCATTCTGGTGCACCCACCATTTAACTTTTACCTTTATTCTACAGAAACAATAAATTACATTCGTGAGCCGGACCATGTTTCGCTGCTTTCGCTCTTGGGCGTATGCGCGCGCGCTCTCACGGACAGCCGCAGTCTCGCTTCCGTGGAGAAGACGCGCGCGGATGAGACGGTCCGTCAGTTCGCTACGCCGCCTGGCGCTACGAGGTGAGCAGGCACTCTCCGCGAACCCGCTCTGAATTATTCATTAGCGCGGATAATGTCGGTAAATTATTTTCGTATCGTCTGGAAAGATTCATCTCCGGGCACGAGGCCTTGCGAGGGAAGGGGAAACGTCTAATGTGTTTATTATGCTAAAATAATGGGGAAAACTGGAGGCCAGGGGTGGCGAGTTTTGCAGCAAGCGTTCATAATTTATAACTTTCAGGAAATATATATATATATTCATGAGGGAAGAGCGCGATTGCAGCGTAGTCGTGTGCACAAGACCCTTCAGATGCATTTAGCCGCTTGTTCTTCAAAAACAAAACAAAAAATTCTCCTGTGTAGGCTTCATTTTGCAACTGGCATTCCTGTGTTTTTAACAACCACTGCAGGAAGTAAAACGCAATAAACATTACCCAGGCACCCTGTAAGAATAGCAGACAGTGGTGTTAGTGGTGTGTGTGTGTGGGGGGGGGGGGGGGGGAGGATGGGCATGCACAGGCTGTTATTGTAGTCTTTTCCTGCCTAGCTGAGAGAAACCAAGATGCATCACTGTGATATTTAACAAAAAAACAGGCCGAACAGTAAGAGACAGCGGATGAAATACTACATTTTAAATCTGAGGAGACGCGTGCTGCCAGATTCCTTTGCTCCAGCTCCGGTAGACTCAGAGAACTGAGGTATATCCAGAAATGGGCCTGCAGTTTGTTTTTAACACCTAACGTGAAGAGTATGAACATCCTTTAGCTAACTGTGTAGCATACACTCAACTGGGTGTCCTTAGGCACAGCGAATGATTACCATGCAAGCTTCCACCAAATGAATAATGTTCCCAGTTTGCTTGGCGTCAGTGACTGTACAGTATGTAGTACCTGTCACAGTGAATTAACCGGACTAACCTGGACATACAGGTGTACCCCAGGTGCATTTTGGGCATTTAAAAGATCCCCTTTCCTCATCTTATGACGACATAGCATGCAGACTGCTGATTGGTCCCTTTTGCCAATGGGTAAGTTTCCAATAAAAAATATATAAATCCTTATGGATGTGTTTGTTACCACACATACATCCTCTGAATTATTTACGTTAGAATGATTTTTATCCCCCCCCCCCCCCCAAAGAGATTTCATTCCCGAATCACAGCTGGATTATCCTTTTTGATGGACTGATCCAATTTTAAGACGGTGCACCGGAGAACGATCATCACTGGGCAGCATTCCATTTCTCAAGGTGAGAGAAGAACTATCCCTTTGAAAATACCTGCACTGGTTTGCCCTTGCTGTTTCTCTAGGGACTGTACTCCCCCCCCCCCCTCCAGGGATTTACTGCCCCATGATCCCTCATCTTCGCAGTGGCAGTTGCACTGCAAAGCGAACACCGTAAAGTGACCCAACAGAGGCATCGCATGCCAAGAACTACTCCAGCACCAGCTCACTGGACTGCACGCATTTCTTTGTCTTCACTAGAGAGGAACAGAAACTGCGAGCAGGAGATGGTCCCTTGTGCTAATCAGCACAATTAGGGGAGCCGGTGTTTCCTATTCAACCACCGATCAAGCCCGCTTCAGAAAGACCAGCACCATTACATTACATTACATTACAGCACCATTACATTTACATTACATTACAGCACCATTACATTTACATTACATTACAGTGAGCACCTCTCTTAACTGCACCCGAGAAGAAGAAGAGGCCAGAAACACTGAAGGCAGGGCATATATAGAGAGAGAGAGAGGGAGGAGAGGGGAGAGAGAGAGGGAGGGAGGAGGGAGAGAGAGGAAGAGAGAGAGGGAGGGAGAGGGCAGGAGGGAGAGAGAGGGACTGAGGGGGGAAGGGGGTGAAAGAGAGGGAGAGATGCATCGAAACAGAGAGGGAAAGTGAAAAGGACAGAGAGGGAGAAACAGATGGGGAGGTGGGAGAGAGAGAGAGGGAGTGAGATCCCACAGTGCAGCAGAGCGTTTAGAAGACCCCAGGTAGTGCAGAGCCTGCAAATAAAAACCATTTCTCCTCTCCATGCATCACCACTGTCCTCTGCCAACACCCTGTCCACTTCAAAAAACTCCATTTCCCATCAGCCCCGGAGAGCGCTGGCCTGGCTGTGCCATCGACATGTACAAGAATGCACTGTGCCTACTGTTAGTGGGCACGTGCCACCAGGTGACAGGAGAGATGGTTTCACCATGCAGAGGAGGAGGAGGAGGAGGAGAAAACAGGTGAAAGAGAGAGAGCGAGAGAGAGAGAGAGAGAGTTGAATGGCGCTGATTGGAGTTAAGCGCCTTGCTTTCCCCGCCCAGGAATTGGATCTCTGTTCTTGCACTGTCAGCTCTGCTACAAGTCTTGTTTGGTTGCGCTGAAGAATATCTTAATCAGTGACTTTGTCTGACTGCCACGACTGAGAGGTTTCTGTTTTTTAAACAAACAAATAGCATAATTTGGGCTTAATTGTGGAGTTTAAGTGCCGCTCTATCCTCTGTGTAAATGAGGCAGAAGCCAGGGCTGTTTTAGCTGACAGACAAATTTATCTCTTTCCCCCGAATCCGCTGATTTCCTCTTTCTTCTCTCGAGTAGACCCATAAAAAGCCCATCGCTGCGGCTCGTGTGAGGGAACTGCATGCTGGGAGCCAAAAGGCACCGGCCCCTCCCCACCCCGGGACCAGCGGATCACGAAATTTCCCCTTCCACAGTCCACCGATTGCAATTCAGCCTGGCCTGTTTTCCGATCCAAAATGCTAATTTTGCAATTGCAGTTTGCGATGCCTGGTCTGCAATCTTAATCTGAAAACCTACCCCTGGTTCACAATTGCAAACCCCCCCCCCCCCCCAGGTTTCCAATCCCAATCTGATACCCCCTAACCTGACCACCCCCCACCACCCCCTCACCAATTTGCAATCCCAATCTGATGCCCCCCCCCCCCCAACCCCCAATCCGGGTCTACCTGTACGCAGGTCCTGGAAATTCCAGGGCAGAAGAAAGGCATGCTGGGTAGGACGATGCCTGCTGCCTTCCTTAACTGACCACGGTAAGAGCTGATGATGGAAGAAAGGAAAAAGAAAAGCAAATGGGAGACAGATTGCGGAAGGAGGGACAGAGCAGGAAAAATGAAACAAGGGGAAAATGCTGTGGGAGTCAGCGCGTTTCAGGGTTCGGGCAGCGGCCCGTGGAGAAACTGTCACCGAGTCGCCCATTTCACAGTCTCCCTTTCATAGCCGTGCGCGCTGGCATATGCTTTTTTAATGGGAAAGATAGATCATATTTATTTGCGCATTTCGGACCGACCGTTCGCCTGCCAGTGTTAATTACAGTTATTTCCCGTCGTTTCTACAAAATACAAAAAAAATAAAAAACATTAACTGTTCGTTTGACAAGAGTTCTTTCCAGCGGGGGTTGTGCGGATTGGCTAATCAAAGCCGACGTTTATCGCAACATCGGTCCATTATGCAGGCCGGGTCGTCCGCAAGGCCGCGATCCAGACGGGGGCAGGTTCTACGGCAGGTAGCCGCTCTGAGGGAAATCGGCACGGCCGTTCCTGTCTCCGGGCGGTTTTTAATTTAACTCCTCTTTCAGAAACGAACGGCGCCTGGCGCGGGTCGGAATCCTCTCCCGCTCTGTAGTGCCTGCCCGAGCGCTCACCCGTTACTGTTTTTGTTCCGTTTTGTTTTTGTTGTTTTTTTTTTTTTTGTTTTTTTTTTAACCTCGTTAATTCTCCAGGCCCCTCTAGGGGGCGCCGACTGGAGGCTTTGACTGAGGACGTGTGACAGTCGGAGGAGGTGGGGGTGTGGGGGAGGCAGAGGAGCCGCCAGCAGGTGTTCCGCTCAGGGCGAAGCGGGAAGGCACTCAGCGAGCAGGATGATGGCCTAACCCTAACCCTAACCCCATCCACTGTTCCCTGCGCCTGAAGATGTGCTATTGTTCCTGTGTGTGTGTGTGTGTGTGTACATGTGTGAGTGTGCATCTGTTAGCGCATCATTACTGCTACAGATGCTCAGGACAAACGACTGATATTTTTTGAGAGCCCCTCCTTGGGGTCGTCCTGACCCCTTCTCCTTCCTCTTATAGCACTGCAGAGTGTGAGAGAACCTACACAACGCTTCTCTGACTTAAAGGCAACTGACACATTCACATTCATGCTGCCGCAACAGTGTTTGTCAAACTGACAAACTATTCACAAATAGGCATCCCAGTTTGCCACTAACATGTCAATCTGGTCCATCTACAGATCTGTGTGCTTAAATAAACATACATTGGAAATATCCTGCTGTTTCTTAAGTCTGTACAATGTTTTTAAAATATATGGTTTTTTTTCCAGAAAGAAGCAGTGAAAGTCAGACGAGGTGAAACGCACAAAGATGGAAAGTTTGAACATTTCTGTTCGAGCGGTAACCCCTACTCTCCAAGGACACAATAAGAAAATTAGACCCGGTCTGCTCTGAGCCAGTGAAATAAATTGCTTTTTAAAATAAATAAATAAATAAATAAACCAACTACTGAGCATTAAAAGCATAAATAAATAAATAAAAAATGTACTTGGCAAGTGGCCCACCTTAGTTTGCGTCTGAGTGGTTTCTTGTTTTTCTTTTTTTTCTATCCCCTGCATTTTGGATGTTTGAGTGCTCTTTTGAACGGGCAGAAAAGTGTGGAACCGAGGCGCGGTTAATAAAGCTGATTGAAAGCTGGCGGGAGGCCGAGCTGGTTAGCCGGGGGTCCCGGTCACACTGGACGCCACCGTGAGGATAACTTCAATAACCCTTCGGCTGGATCGCCGTTTTTTTGGGAGGGGGGAGGGAACGCGAGCACTCCGCAGCGGCGAGGTGCACAAGCTGTCCTGAGAATGACAGGAACAAGCAGCGCCAACGAACGATAGCGGGTGGGGAACGTGGCTGAGAACGCCAGCGGGTGTGATCCACCTCGAACCCGAGCCGCGCTGCCCACACAGCGGAAGCGTTAGGCCTTAATTAAGCTCTCAAAACAGCTTTTATACGGCTCCGGCAGGGATCGAACATGCACTCTCATCAGAGCGAAATGCACTCTGTCAGAGTCGTTGTGACACCGTTACAGTGTATTGCGCAGTGTGGAGTTCTACTTGCTCCCGAATTTCCAGATGAAGGCTACACCCTGTGCTGTGCATTGGGCGATTCTAGTGGAAGACCCTCCGCCAACAGGCCGTTTCCTGTATCTCAGTGATGATTTTCAGTGCACGTGGGTCCTTAAGAGACTTCGTTTGCGGATTCCCACAAATATTCGCAGCCTCTGCAGCTCATTGGACAAGTCAAGTTTCAGTCAATGAGGATTTCACACCTACGCCCTCCACTCACCCCCACCACCATCCTCCACCCTAGAATCTTGCCCAAAAGAGCTTTAGAACTGTACGACACAGCCGCCCTGAACTACGACCCTCCATCAAAGATCTGATTATAATTAAGGGGACCTCAGGCTCGGACTGCAGGTGAAGCCAACACGGTGTCTCACCTGTCTCGTGCAGGTAATGGAGCAGGACGGGGCCGCGGAGCTCTCCTTACACTCTGTCCCCACAGACAGGGTCCGCCTGTGTCAAATCAAATAAAAATAAATGAATAAATAACTGCGTCTGGGTCAGTACAGTACAGCATTTAAAATTATTTAACCCCCTAGACTTCAGTAAAGTTCCTGCCCATCATGGACATGTTTAAAAGAATCATCTTATTTTTCATCAACACATGATGCAAACCTTTATGTTATTGTATAATTTTGGTCATAAATCCACTCCGTTGGAAAATTTGCCAGGATCCGTAAAAGGGGTTTTCCGATTTTCCGAGCATCTAAAGAGTTAAAGCATTTCAGACGTAATGTTTCAGTACGACGGGCCTGATTCTGGCACTCAAAGAACAGCACACACCTCAAGCCTTGAATCATTCCAGTAATTGTCATCTTGATCATTTCATATTCCGCCATGGTTGATTATAAACTGAAAACAATTCACACTTTCAATGGAGCTACAAGTTTTCAGTTTCGCAAGGGAAGTGAGGTACCCTCTTTCAGCAACAAGATTTTAATGGTTTTCTTATCTCTCTAAACTTGCTCTCCAAAAACAAGGGGGGGGGTGGGCTACGATTGCCCCAGTTCGTGGAAAACCTGGATTTACACGGTTTAGAAAAACGCACTCTCTGGTCTCAGATAAAACCTGCTGATTTGCCACCTCTCACAGTATGGGCGCGCAACAAATTTAGAGTCCTGCTAGAGTCTCAGGAGGGATTTGAACCCGCGCCTCTCGCTCGCCCAGGGATTCCATAGGCACAACGCGTTACCGGTCAGCTGAAGGCGAAATCGCCCCCCAACCAAGGGCAACGTCCTTATTTTTTAATTTGAGGGTTGCGTCGCCAGAGACTGTTGTCATGGTAACCTGCTACAAGACCTTCGCTTTACCACTCCTTTACTGTGCTAGTGAACTAGCCAAGCTACACATGCTACACCCGATACACATGCTATACCTGCTACACCTGCTACACATGCTACACCCGATACACATGCTATACCTGCTACACCCGATACACATGCTATACCTGCTACACCTGCTACACATGCTACACCCGATACACATGCTATACCTGCTACACCTGCTACACATGCTACACCCGATACACATGCTATACCTGCTACACCCGATACACATGCTACACCGATACCATACTACCTGCTACACCCTACTACACATGCTACACCCGATACACATGCTATACCTGCTACACCGATACATGCTAAAAAAAAAAAAAAAAAAAAAAAAAAAAAAAAAAAAAAAAAAAAAAAAAAAAAAAAAAAAAAAAACTGCTCCCAAACGAGGGGTGGGGAGGGCTACGATGCCCCAGTTCGTGGAAAACCTGGATTACACGGTTTAGAAACGCACTCCGTCCAGCTAAAACCTGCTGATTTGCCGCTCTCACAGCTATGGGCGCGCACATTTAGAGTCCTGCTAGAGTCTCAGGAGGGATTTGAACCCGCTCACTCGCCCAGAGATTCCATAGCACACGCTGCTACGTCAGCTGAGCAATCCCCACCCAGGCACACTCCTTATTTTAATTGAGGGTTGCTCGCCAGACTGTTGTCATGGTAACTGCTACAAGACCTTCGCTTACCACCCTCCGTGCTCACTAGCGAACAGCCAAGCTACACATGCTCATCGTACACATGCTACACTCGTACACCTGCTACACATGACATCCATACCTGCTCACACACCCGCTACACATGCTATACCTGCTACACCTGCTATACAAGCTACACCCTATACAAATGCTGTACCCGTTACACCCGTACACATGCTATACCCGCTACACCCGCTACACATGCTACACATGCTATACCCGCTGCACCCGCTACACATGCTATACCCGATACACATTCTCCTGCTACTCCGAGAGGGGCTGTCTCTCCCCTACCAGGCGTACAAAATTCAGTCCGTACCCCGCCGCAGAAATGCCCCTGAAGGAGAATCAGAGCCACTCTGCACAGCCCCCCCCCCCCCCAAAGGTCAGATGAGAGGAGAGTCCTCCCTTCCCCCCTCCCCCCCCCCACCCCCACGGTGGCATTTTCCAAAATAGGACCAGTCTGCCAGGATGCATAACTCTCACCCTCTCCACCAACGCCACTGGCACAACACTGGAGGACCCAGGACTCACCCAGGACCCCCCCAGGACCCCCCCCCCCCCCCAGGAAGAGTGACGGCCCTGGCATTTCGGACGAAGGACCCGCTCATCCCTGCTTATCAAGGGTGATTTATGCCAAAAATGCAATGGAGGAACACCAGGGAATAAGGGAGAGGAGGAGGGGAAAAAAGCAAGGGATGAAGGACGTGTGAACACCAGGAGAAAGGCAAAACCAGGAAAGAACAAAACGACGGAACGTGGGAAAGCGATATTTAAAGTGAAAAAATGAGAGTAAAATATAAAAAGATAAGAAAATAAGATGTGTGTCTTCTTCACACTGGGCATTATCTTTAACTTGCTTTCTATTTCTTTATTTTTTATTTTTTTAGGTGAAACTTTCTAATAGTTTCTCTGCGAAACACGAATCCATCATTTACACCCTGGGGAGTTACATGTGTTACATGCTAATAACATGCTAATAATATACTAATAACACAACCCTGAAATAGCATGAGATCATTCAGAGACTGAAAAGCAGCGATTAGTCATATGGACATAGCTCATTTCCACCATGAAAAATGAAAATGACAAAAGAAACTTCCATTGGAACTAACACTCTCTCATTATAAATAAATGACTCAATAACACACAACCATGTTTGAACATTAATTTTTTCTGTTCGGTAGTAAATTCCCCCTTGTAAATATACATTTTCAGTAATACTACTCATCAGTTAAATAGCTGAATGTGTCACCCTATATGCCTCCTACTGTCAAATTGGGGATTTCACTATTGCCAGTCAAACAGGATCAGAGGCCAGTCTGAAAAGGTTTTTTGGACTATTTTCATATCCACAATGCCATTACCAGCTCCATATGTCATAAATAAATCAATAAGTCAGTGAGTGAGTAGAGAGACAGGTAGACAGACAGACTGACGGATAAATAGACAGACAGGTAGACAGATGATAGACAGACAGATAGGACACAGGGCCTCTGCTTCCAGCCTGAGAGCAGAATAGCTAACACCGCTAACGTGCTAACGTGCTACAAAGTGCAAACGATCCATTATGAAGGCAGGCGCCATTGTGAAGCTCCTATACCGCCACACCGCCGACCGCCTCAGCCTGTTTCTCAGTGATGAAGAGTTAAGGAGACGAGGAGAGCTCCGATCCCTGACATTGCCCCCATCGTTTGGCAGACAGCCTTGTCCCGATTGGCTTAAACATAAGTGACGGGCAGTAAAAAAAAAAAAAATTTTTTAAGACAAAAAATAAGAGTCTGGTCCAATGAATCCTTTAGCAACCCGGCACTTCACAGATGCTCTCACTCCAAGTAAATGCACATGACATCGCTAGAATAACAGTGCTAGACCAAGAAACCAGGCTCTGCCATGTGCTTTGACCTAGAGCAGAACACTTGACAGACCCAAGGGAAATTCGGCGTATTGAAAACAGTGCCCCTACACTCCCTCCCTCCGTCCCTCCCACCCCATGCAGGCTCCAGAAAGAGTACCAAAAAAGGCATTTTGGCAGCCATTTTTGGTCTATACATGCATATACCACAGACCCTGAAGCTGACAGAAATAGGGGAAGTGTGTTTCTCTCATACAGAGCTCTTAAAATAGGTTCTGCTGGACTAATGGGTCTCAAGAGAGATAAGCTGGAGGGGGAAACTGTGTGCGTGAATGCATATGAGTGTGTGTATGTGTGTGTGTGTGCATGTGGGCAAGGACTGTGAACGGATATGACAGTGTGTGTGTGTGTGTGTGTGTGTGTGTGTGCGCGCACGTGTGCATACAAGCTCTGCGAGCGTATATGAGAGTGTGTGTGTCTGTGCGTGTGTACGTGTGTGATATGCTAATTAAAACATAATTAAAGATGAAAAGCAGGTCAGAGGGCCTGTGTTCAGCTGGAATGAAGAGGTCCTTCACTCTCGTCCAATCAGAAGCGCTCCCCCACTGGGCGATGCTGAAGAGGTCCTGTACTCTCATCCAATCAGAAGTGCTCCCCCACTGGGCGATGCTGTAGAGGTTCTTTACTCTCGTCCAATCAGAAGCGCTCCCCCACTGGGCGATGCTGTAGAGGTTCTTTACTCTCGTCCAATCAGAAGCGCCCCCCACTGGGCTATGCTGCAGAGGCCTACTCCAGTCTTTTACAGCCTTGTCTCACAGACGGCTTCCTCAACCAAGTCCACCAATGAGTCTCATTTTCCGTTAGTGTGGGCCCACGTAGAGGAGACACACACTAGGGAGGTCTTTCCACTACAATCTCAGGGGAGCGGAGTCACAGATCACATGGGTGGCATGGGTGGGTGGGGGGGGGGGGGTCAGGGCAATGAGGCCTGACTCCCCCCTAATGTTAAAAGAGGATCAGATGACAGAAGAGTCTATCAGCTTCTATAGACTGGAGATGCTGAATTAATTACATTTTGGCTGCCCCCATATAACAGCCACAACAATAACAGCAGTATTTAAAGGCAGACCAGTAGCAGCCTGATTTGAATGCGGGCTAATTATAACCAGATTTAACCTTTTAGAACTGTAGGGTTTTTTTTTTTTTGGAAAATTTTTTTCAAAATTCAAAGTCAGTGTTCTGGAACTCCCCTGCTTTCAGTTACCAGCAGTGATTGTGACATCAGCGTCAGAATGTTCAGCTGAGAACACTCTAATCGCATAGTTGTGACCTCACACCGTGAAGGGTTAAAGTAAAAGTAAACACACACCGCTTGGCGAGCGGTGAGCAGATCACTCTCCAGATCTTGCCTCCATCAGTCAAAGCAGGGAGCCGTTGAAATATTCGTCGAGTGTTGGGAGTCTCCCGTCGCAATGCAGGGGGACTCGTAACTGTCTCTCCACACTTTTCACTTAAATTAAATCAAACTGCAACAGGCGTGATCAAAGCACCCTCTGAGATCTCACTAACATTTGCCAAAACAGAGGTGGGGTGGGGAGGGGGGGGTCTGTTAACAGTCAGCTACACATCAAACAAGTGTTAATTAAAGCCTTCAAGCCCAACAAGAGAACGTCTCCTCAAATTGAGTGTCAATTATCACATTCTTCTGTCGAATGCCAGTTCTTTAAAAAAATTAATTCAGATGTTTAAAAGCAGAAGCTTTTGGGATGGGGGGGGGGGAATGCACACTTCTACCTCTAAAGACGGCAGAACGTGCAAAAAAAAAAAAAAAACTCAGGCGGCTGTTGTAAGGCAAGCGTAAGGTAACATAAGACTGCTAGAACAGCTGAAGCTAAATGAGTGAGCGCTTGGTTAATACTTTAATGGAAGATGGCAGTGGTAGTGGCAGTGACAGTAGGAGACACAGCCGAGCAGTGGGTCCCGGGTTCGAATCCCGCCGGTGGCCCTTCTGTGCGGAGTTTGCGTGTTCTCCGCGTGTCCGCGTGGTTTTCCTCCCACAGCCCAAACTACATGCAGTTTAGGTGCACTGGAGAATCTAAATTGCCCCCAGGTATGAGTGTGTGAGTGAATGGACTGGCGAACTGTCCTTACCCATCATGCTACACTGCCGCCCAAATACACGAATACAAGAAGGAAACACAAAATGTCCACAAACTCCATAAACCGCAGGCGGCAGGAAAATGATGCAACGATTTTGGAAGCGTATTCCAGGCTCTTACACAAGGTTCTGCATCAGAACAGCAGGTAAAGGTCAGGAGGCACTTATCTACAGAAAGACAGAGACTGTGTTAACCCTGCTGCTCATGTCAAACCACCAAACTGGACCTCTACACCGGGTGACTCCTGTAAAATTTGAGCACCTTTGATTGGTCATGAAATCCCGTGCATTCTCCCTTACTGTACTGCATGTCTCCTACAGTAAAAGAGACTATATTTGCTCCGTCAATGAATTGCTATTTGACTAAATCTTGGAAGTACAGGTATTACTGCTTCCTTTCTAGGGGACAAAATTCCCATCCTTTATTCCCACTGGTTGTTAGACTGGGTTAAAGTGGGACTGGAGTTTCTCAGATGACCTTACTGTTTTAAACAGAAGGCAAAAGATTAAACAAGCAAGCAAGCGGTAAAATCTCTGCTCTCCTGCAAACCCCTGGCACTGAGCCATCCTCCACATGATCCCTCCCTCCCTTGCACTCGCATGCATGCACACAGACACACACTCATTCAAACACATGCATGCACACACGCACACACACAGACACACTCATTCAAACACACGCATGCACGCATGCACACACGCACACACACACTCATTCAAACACACGCATGCACGCACGCACACACAGGCACACACTCATTCAAGCACACGCATGCATGCACACACACACACTTACACACATGCCCATGCACACACACACACACACACACACATCACTCTGCAAAAAGGATGAATATTTCAGCCTGAGCCGCACTGTCATTTTTCTTCCCGATGAATCCAGAGATTGTTTCCAACTGGCTTCAGAACAATTCATTTTCAAGCCTTTACCTTGGAAGGGCTCCAAAACGCTTGTTTTATATGTACACTGGCTGTGTTCTCGCTAGGTCTCATGCACAAATACACACACACTCCCTCCCACACACACACACATACACACAAACATCCTCCCACACACACACACAAACACACACCCTCCCACACACACAATGAACCTCACACACACACACACACACACACGTGCACACAAACAACCTCCCACACACACACACATTCTCAGATTGAAATACACACACATGCATAGTCAAACACACACACACACACACACAGACACACACACACACACACACACACACACACACACACACACTCACACACACACTCTCACACACACACAGACACACACACACTCACACACACACACACAGTTCTTTTCCTGTCTGCCCTGTCTTTAATGCTCACCCATTCGTCCTTCCTCATCTGGTACACCATCTGGGCAGCCGTGAAGAACACATTTCTCTCTCTCTCCTTCTCTCTCCCTTTCTCTCTCTCCAACACCACCTCCATTTCCTTCTCTGCCCTCCGTCACTCATCCCCCACATCTCTCCCCTCCCTCCCTCTCTCTCTCTCTTCATTTCTCCCTCTCTCTATCTCTCCCTTTCTCTCTCTCATCTCTCTCCCACTCTCTCACTCTCGCTCTCCCTCTCTCTCAAACACCCCCTCCATCCTCTCCTGCTCTCCGTCATTCATCCCCCACATCTCTCCCCTCCCTCCCTCCCTCTCTCTTCATTTCTCCCTCTCTCCATCTCTCTCCCACTCTCTCACTCTCACTCTCCCTCTCTCTCAAACACCCCCTCCATCTCCTTCTCTGCCCTCCATCACTCACCTCCCCCATCTCTCCCCTCTCCTCCGTCCCCTCTCCATCTCTCCCTCTCCTTCACACTTACCTCACCCCCTCTGAGTGCTGCCCTTCACCCCCGCCCTGTTCCAGGGTGTGACAGGAAGTGCCTCACGCTGCAGCAGTGTGCCCTGCGTGCAGTCAGTGTCAGTCTGTGAACATCACTCTGAAGCCCCCATTACATCATATCCTGTCCTTACCCCTGCAGGCCTACGGCTTCATCATTAATGCTGTACGTTCGGCCACTAAAGAAAACCCAATAACGCTGCGGGACTCAGCTGTGATGTCACCGGGGTGTGCATAAGCACGCGTGCACGAACGCACACACACGCTCACAAATTCTGAGTGTGTCGCAGACCTCTGCGATTACATTCTGTGCAGAAGTGTCGCAGGAGTAGCCCAGTGGTTTAAGGAATGGGCCTGCAACCAAAGGGCTTACGGGTTCGATTCCTGAGTGATGCAAAGCCGGTGAAGCCATTAACACATTAATCTGTGTTGTTTCAGTAAATATTTGGCTGTATGCATGGATGGGTAATACTATGATATGTATACAATGCAAGGTGAAGTGGGGAAGGATGTCTCCCAAAAAGATGTCACATGTCAAGTATGAAACTTTATGAATACAGGCGCTGGTCTGTCTCTGCAGCTCTAAAACACTTTATGAATACAGGTGCTGGTCACGGATCTAAATGTCTGACCTAGTTGACCTGAACTTAGTTATGCGCATTCAACTCATAATTATCCGGTTATTAATGTGTGCAGAGAAACCCTCATCCAAGACCAGACATCAGCGCAGAACACAGGCCCTGGTCACTAACAACCTATCAGCGTAGGAGGGCTGACCTCGGAATAGTTTGGCCTTTCAGCTCATAATGGACAAGGTTAGAATATGGAAAGGGTATACCTGATCTTAGATCTTAAATCAGGCATTCTGAGACGCGTTTACACGGCTGGTCTTGGCCCAGGCTGCGAGATTGTACTGGCCTCCTCTTTGCCTTGAAGAGTATCTTGTAAATGTCAGCCATAGGTCACAGAGAAGATGATTTTACCACTTTGGCAAACAAGGGCAGACTTCGCTGCATCGATCGTGTGGGTTTTTTTCCCCCTCCATCACCTGAACATGAGTGGCTTTGCTGAAACATGACATGATGGTACGTTTCACAGAGCTCTGCTGCCCCCCTGTGGCTGAGCAGAGTATTTCATTTTCAGGATCCCAAACATTCTCATCTCATTGGCCCAATGAAAATGCCAATCTCATTACCCACTGTTCCATGGTGACCACATTTTCTGCATGCAGCTTTTTGGACCCCAGAGATGGACATAATGAACGTGTGCCACTCCTCTACCCTCTGCTACAGCCCGAAAACAAAAACGCTTTAAAAGTGATGCTGAACTCGTAGCATTACTACCATTACCAGCACCACCTACGCTACATCTATAATTATATGGACAAAGCCACTTGCTACTTGAAGAACAGCAATCTCCATCTCCCTCTTGCCTTTAACTATGGCACTGTAAGTTGCAGGCTGATGCTTTTGCTACCTCTGAGATAAATATGTATTAACGGCTACTCGTCAGTGACCCCAAATGGCTTTGCGTCAGTTCTTTCTTTCTGTCAGAAGTTAGGATGATTCTACGGCCCCGGACATGGGCCCTCATAAAATATTAGAACGTTGGATTTCCTGGGGTGGCGGGGCCCAAAGTTGGATCTTTTCACCGGGCCCAAAATCCCTGGTGGCACCCCTGCACTCTCTCCATACTGTAAAACCACAGTAAACGCAAAAATAGAGCTTACAGGGCAGCACTAAGTACTATGGGCACTAATAACACTGTTGCATGGCAACAGTCTCCTTTAGTCTCCTTTACTGTACTGCATGTCTCCTACAGCAAAGGAGACTATATTTACTATGTCAATAAATTGCTATTTGACTAAATCTTGGAAGGTACAGGTGTTACTTTTTCCTTTCTAGGGGACAAAATTACCATACACAACAAATGGTAAATGGGCTGCATTTATATAGCACTTTTACAATTGATTCACCCATTCACACACACACACACACTCACATGGCTGCCATGCAAGGTACCAATCTGCTCGTTGGGAGCAATTAGGGGTTAGGTGTCTTGCTCAGGGACACTTTGACAGGGCGGGGGATCGAACTGGCAACCCCCCGACTGCCAGACAACCGCTCTTACCTCCTGAGCTATAAAGCCGTGCCTAGACCCAGGCACGGCTTTCCATTAAAGTGCTTTCCGATCTTTTCCCTCTCATAAGCAGCAGGGCGACAGCACTGCAGACTGAATGCTTTGAGTGGGAAGCGATGACAGTGCGCACAGCCACACTTTCGCATTAACAGCTGTTGTTGGCCCTTTGATCTCAGCACTTCTCCCGGAGACAGACTGCGGAATAATCCAGCCGGGAAACCAGAACCTTGCGCTTCATCACCCAAAACACAGTCAGGAAATATTTTATTGATTTTTATTTATTCATCTTTCAACCCTGAATATATATATATATTTTTAAAGCCTATCTTCAAAAAGCCCTCAGAATAATACCTCATACATTCTGCGCAAGAAAGAAAATAATAAAAAACCTGCTCAGAAAAAGAAATGCCCAAAATAAAAGAAAATTTCCAAAACTCCAGAAAATTTAATCAAATGAAAAGCTTTGTGATGTTCGCCAGAATAATTAAGTGGTCACATAAGCCAAAGGGATTTTGAGGGAAGGAGACAGAACGTGCTGGCTCATAGAGGGAACAATTCAGCGTTTGGGGCGTTTGAATGCAGTCATACTCCGGATAGCTGTGTTTGAATGTGGTCATACTCCGGTTAGCTGTGTTTGAATGTGGTCATACTCCGGTTAGCTGTGTTTGAATGCGGTCATACTCCGGTTAGCTGTGTTTGAATGTAGTCCTACTCCGGATAGCTGTGTTTGAATGTAGTCCTACTCCGGATAGCTGTGTTTGAATGTGGTCATACTCCGGTTAGCTGTGTTTGAATGTAGTCCTACTCCGGATAGCTGTGTTTGAATGTAGTCCTACTCCAGATAGCTGTGTTTGAATGTAGTCCTACTCCGGATAGCTGTGTTTGAATGTAGTCCTACTCCAGATAGCTGTGTTTGAATGCGGTCATACTCCGGATAGCTGTGTTTGAATGTAGTCCTACTCCGGATAGCTGTGTTTGAATGTAGTCCTACTCCGGATAGCTGTGTTTGAATGTGGTCATACTCCGGTTAGCTGTGTTTTAATGCGGTCATACTCCAGTTAGCTGTGTTTGTACCATTGCGTCCGAATGCAGTCATACTCCGGTCAGCCGTAGCTCATAAAACAGCAAGGAGGCCACCGCAGAAGACCACCACACCAAAGCTGAAGCCCAAACCGGCAGAGGCTGATATCAGCCTGTCACCAAACTGGTCCAGGAGCTGCAGGGCCACCCCATTGGTCCAGCCAAACCCCAGCTACACAAGGATAAAACACGAGAGCCAATCAGAGGTGAGGTGGCGTCCCAAGTGTCAGCCAATGAGTAAGAGAAGAAACTGCAGCAATTACAGACACTGAACTGTACTCACGTTAATAACAGACCTAGGTCAAATACTTTTATGACCTCTGACAAAAAAAATCATCAACACTGGGTATAATGTGTTTAAATATGAATTTTTGTATGGTGTATCATGTTTAGTTAAATTCTCAGACATCTGGAGGAGGATTTAACCAGCATTTAAAGAATAAAAGAGTTACAAATATGCATTTGACCCAGATCAGATTGCTAGTAAAAACAGCCGTTGCTGTTGCCTTGCTAACAGACAAAATGGCCTACCTGAACCTCATACTCCCCTCCTCCACCTGGTTTGCCATCGCCAGTAACATCGTACTGCAGAAGACATGACAAAGAGAAAAAAGTTTCAGCAAGTGCTATTTTTCTGAGACTATATACACACATGCACACACACACACAACTCTCTCTCACACACACACACACACACACAAACTCTCTCACACACACACACCTTTACTGCATGGATAACTTAGTTTAATGAGAAAAAATGGTAGTGAACCTGCGGAAGGAACAGCAGAACACCTCATTTGAATCCTTTTTGTCCCCTCATTAAAGGAAGTTACCCATGCAATGAGGTCTCAATTGAATTTTTTTTATAGTGATTGTGTGTGTGTGTGTGTGTGTGTGTGTTATGTATGCCAAAAAGGGAACTTTCAGAGAAGCAGGCTAATTATTATTATTTTATTTAAATGAGCCACACCACAGGCAGCACTTTCCACACGACACACACGCCCCCCCCCCCACCCCTCCACCCCTCCAGATGTGCTCATGCATGTGCACATGCACCAGCGCTATATATGCACACCCTGCTCACAGACACAAACGGCCTTGCCACAGTCTCACCTTCTCAAACATGGCTTCGTATTTTAGGTAGGCCTTCCAGTTCGTGCTGATCCACCTCTGGGCGAGATCAAAGGCCACCTCCTTGGCTTTCTCTGAGGGGAGCCTCCACAGACCTGGGGATGGGGGATACAGGGGGGTAAGTGGGGGGTTACGGGTTTGAATCCCAAAATCACTTTGTTTTCGGTTGAATGCAACATTTTCACTTTAAAAAATAAAAAAATTTGTTCTGAGTTGAAGCAGCGTTTTTACAACAGTGATCTGATGGCCCACCTTGTTAGAAGTGTTTTAAAAATGTGTTTATTGAATCCCAAGAGACCACCAAGAGAGTGCAGAGTGTGAGATTATTTACAAACATATTCACCTTTACCTTTTAAGAAGGTAGACAGTCTGTTAACCTCTATTCTAAACATGGTTCTTCAAAGCAAAACAAAATGAAAAAATACTGAATCTTTCCAGTAGGTCAATTATTTTTCATAAAAAGCAGTTCTCATAAAAGACTAATTGGCTGAAGTGGTTTTATATCCCTGTGGAATTTACTAAGCTAATTTCAGACTCAAATATAAAAAAAAAAAAAAAAACGTTTTTGTATTTCTCCTTTGTTAATCCTTTAATGGTTAATAATTTTTTAAAAAACCTCAGCCAAATTGTGCAGTGTCCCTTAATTAGAGGAGGGATTGAGAAGCGCCTCTGTGGAGGGGGGTAGGGGGACAGGGGAGGGGGGAGGGGTTGAGAGGGTTAAGGCGTACCCTCAATCAGCATGTGTTGGAGGGGGGGCCAGGCGTTGGGCAGGTCCCACTGCTGCCCGCTGTTCTTCAGCGATGTCGGGACGCCGTTTGGATACTGCAGAGCCCCACTCTCCTGGTGACGGGACAGGGTGAGGGTGAGGAGACGGCAGGAGGGGGTGGAGCAACATCTGCTGTCAGTCACCAAACTGAACCAATCATTGGCTTGCTTCAGAGGGCAAAACATTTGTTCACTGGTTCAAGTCAGTAACTCACAAGGCATTGTAGGTCCACCCATTAAAAAAAGGTACCTGCAGGTAAGGGAGCAAGCATAGCTGCAGGTAAGAGAGGTAGAGTAGCTGCAGGTAAGAGAGGTAGAGTAGCTGCAGGTAAGGGAGGTGGTGTACCTGCAGCTAAGAGGTAGAGTACCTGCAGGTAAGGGAGGTGGCATACCTGCAGGTATTTCAGTGCCCGCTCTCCCATGGCAGGCTGGGATAAGCACTGTGCCCATAAAGGTGCCAGGTTGGAGGGGTAGAAGGCGGGGTGGCGGGTGTTGGTCAGCAGGTTGTGGTCCAGCCAGACGCCCCTCTCCGGGTCCCACAGGACGGCCTCCACTGCCTGCAGCCGTGCCCGCTGGGCCTGGCCAAAACGCTCCGCCCCTGCAGCGTCACCTGGGAGACCGGCGGTCATGTGACTTTTCACATCAGTGTAGCTGTTTCCAATGTGTGTGTGTGTACCTGTGTGTATGTATATGCGTTTGTGTGTATGTGTGCATCTACCTGCGTCTGTGTGTGTACCTGTGTGTGTGTGTGTGTGTGTGATGTATGTGTGTGTGGTGTGCATGTACCTGTGTGTGCGTGTATATGTGTGTGTGTGTGTGTGTGTGTGCGTGTTTGTGTGAGTATGCTCGAGCATTCAGGCATGCAGTTGTGTGTTCATGCAATGCGTTTGAGTCTCCTCCTCTTTACCCAGAATGCCGTAGAAGCGGGCGAGCGTGCGCTCGCTGCGGCAGAGCAGGGCGTTGAGGTCCGTGGGGACGATGTGGCTGAGCCGCGTGTCCTTCAGCGTGTCGCCATTACCGCCATTACCGTCGACAAACCAGCGGGAGGAGTAATCCCAGCCAGACTCCGCCCCCGCCTTCAGCTCCGCCCACAAGCTCTCCTGAGCCCCTGCAGGCACACGAGCAGCACTCAGATCTCAACGCACACCCGCACACGAGCACTCAGACCTCAACACACACCCGCACACCAGCACTCAGACCTCAACACACACCCACACACGAGCACTCAGACCTCAACACACACCCGCACACGAGCACCCAGACCTCAACACACACCCGCACACGAGCAGCACTCAGACCTCAACACACACCCACACACGAGCACTCAGACCTCAACACACACCCGCACACAGCACTCAGACCTCAACACACACCCGCACACTAGCACCCAAACCTCAACACACACCCGCACACAAGCACCCAGACCTCAACACACACCCGCACACTAGCACCCAAACCTCAACACACAACCGCACACGAGCACCCAGACCTCACACAACCCGCACACGTGCAGCACTCAGGATCTCAACACACACCCGCACACAAGCTGGACTATGACCTCACACACCCGCACACAAGCTGGACTTGGACCTGAACGCACACCCGCACACTGAACGCACACCCGCACACGAGCAGCGCTCAGATCTCAACGCAAGAGCGCGGTTTAACAACAAACGCACGCAACAGCACAGAAGGCGGAAAGGAGAGAGGAGCCATTTTACCTTCCGTTAATCCTTCGGCCAGTTCCAGGTCGTCTGTGTAGGACTCGGGTCTGAAAGGGAGCGCACGAATTGGCTCACGGATACTGAGAATGTCGATGCTCCTGGTTTCCCCAGATTTTTATCCCCCTCACAACAATGTCTGTGTCACAACTTATTTGCTCACAGGGAATGTGATTCTTCTGGATTTTCTCTCAGTAATCAGGAAATAGTTTTTTTTTCAGACCATAACAGTCTCAACCAGAGGCAGGAGATTTGGGTTGTCATCGTCATGTACACACACACATTTTGCACTCGTTGCCCCTTTGAAGGAGGGCAGGAACGAAAGACCAGAAATAAAGCCAGATACTAGTGACCTCAAAGACATCTGTGGTTTTTTTGTAATAATCAGGCAGACCGTGGAACACGTGAGGCACGTGGAAAGGACAGCGTCCCCCATACCTGGGTTCCCCCACCTGGACACGGTATTGGTTTAAAACGTGCACAGTCCCGTTCTTCTCCACGGTCACGGAACGATTCTGCATCCAGAAGCTATACTCTCTCTCCAAAATGGGCATGGCAGCACTGAGGAAGAACATAAAGTATTGACTCAACAGTAAAAAAAAAAAAAAAAAGAATGATAAAAATGGCTGCTAATTAGCTTAGCTAGAAGTTTAGCCTTTTCTTAAGTTTGCTTTCAAGCAAGCAATCAAAATCATTGTTTTCCTTTACACCAGCGCAGGGCTTGAATATTATTGTAAATATTCATGCGCTGAGTTACACGTTCCCTGGTGGAATACATTTCAACTACAACTCCATTACAACAGCTGCCGCCATTACAACGCGTGCATCTTGTCCGCTCCTCCAACCATCTTTGACGGAATCTCTCCGTCCCCAGAACGTAACGCAGACGCTCTTGCCTGAGTAACTCTCTGTCCCCGGTGGCCCGGTAGTAACTCTCCACCATGAGCGTCAGGAAGGGGGGCTGGCTGCGGCGTTCGTAGTACACGCGGCCGCCGTTCGGGACGAAGCCGTATCTGTTATAAAAAAAACCACAAACCGCCAACGAAGAGATTACAGGGAGAAACGAGCCTCCGGACGCCTTTTAAAAACCTGATAAACGCAGATTGCCGGCCGACCACGTTTCGCAGTAAAGAACGGTTCAGTCAGACCGCCTGAAGCTGCAAACAGCCCATTAAGCAGTGGGGTTTATATAAGGCAGGGAGGGGGGGGGGGGCAGTGTAGTATAGTGGGTAAGGAACTGGGCTTGTAACTGAAAGGTCGCAGGTTCAATTCCCCGCTAGGACACTGCCGTTGTACCCCTGAGCAAGGTACTTAACCTGCATTGCTTCAGTATATATCCAGTATAAAAAATGGATGCAGTGTATATGCTGTGTAAAAAGTTGTGTAAGTCGCTCTGGATAAGAGCATCTGCTAAATGCCTGTAATTTAATGTAATGTAATGTAATATAATGGGGGGGGGGTGTTCTGGCGCGGCTTGCCTGTCAACAAGGTCGAGGAAATTCCGGATCATTCCCCTCGCCGTCTCTCTCATCTCGGACAGCAGGAGGCCGTTGATCGCCCAGTACGAGTCCCTGGACGGAGAGAGAGAACGCAGAACGCGTTTCATTCCCCCCGAGGAGAGCTTCTCCTGAAAGATCACTACGGGGAGCTCCGACGCAGATCGTCTACACACCAGCCAGATGGTCAGCTCTGCATTCTTAACACCAAAAGGCTCTGGCTCTAGCATGGGTGAAGCTAAAAGGCATTTTTACGTGCTGGTTTACATGGGGATATTAGGAAATTGTAGAGAGAACATCCACGACAGCTCGGGAACCCGTTGGCAACCCTTAAAGTTCTATAACAGGGATATAAAATGTTCTAGAGGAGGGATATCAAATTCCAGTCCCACAGGGCAACAGTGTCTTTAGCCAGTTATTGGCTTCTAACTGAATCGCACCAAAAAACCAGCAGACACTGTGGCCCTCCCGGACTGGATTTTGAGTTCTGTGTACTAGAATAAGAATGCTTAAAGAACAGAAGGCACAGTGGAGTTGATCATCTTGTTCGAGCATAGAATATCTGCGGCTCTCCTTGTGCTGTGACCTTGTGATCTGTGACGGCCAATCAGAACTCACCAGTAGTAGAGCTCCCGGAAGCGCCCCCCAGGAACAATGACGGGGTGGGGGCTGTAGATCTGGGAGTAAAGCTCAGGACGGTCCCTCACGTCAGCACGAATCTGCCCCCACACACAAAACACAGGAAAGGTTCGTTTGCAAGGTGCTGAGACTGTTTTCCTCGCCATCCACAAAAATAACGAGCAGATTTACGCATTTTTTTGGGATTCCGAGGTTTTCCATATAAACGTAAGTGAGTCAACGCAAACACTTGAAGTAGTGAAACAAAATAAACACAGCAAACGAAAGCACACAGCCAATCACCGGTCAGTTGAGGTTACAGCTCCGCTGCTGATGCTGTAAATCCCACCGTATGGCGTTCCGGCGTTCCGGCGTTCCGAAAATAAGGAAAACCTCCCAGCCCCGCGTAACCCCGTACCTTCCGACCCAGAGACTTCCACAGGGAGTGCAGCTTCTCCGCCCAGCTGCGCAGTCCCACGTCCGACACTCTGGACAGGAACTGTGGCCTGCAGGTCAATCAATCAATAAACATATCAATCAATAAATCAACAAATCAATCAAGTAATCAAATCAAACAATCAATAAAGAAAATCAAACAATAAATCCACAAATCAATCAATAAATCAAACAATCAATCAATAAATAAATAAATAAAATCTGAGAACCAAGCCCAAACATTAACTCTTTTGTAGAGGAATAACACCAACTTTTCTTTGCGACCTTAAGAAAGGTAAGACACGTCCTTTATTCATTTACAGAATGAGCAGATCACGAGAGACTGAATGTATGAATACAATTAAGAGCAGACTTCGCTGGGGCACATATTTAATTAACAGGCAAGTCTGCTGCGGAGGTCCAAACCGCACCCTCCCTGGCCTCTCCACACAACAAAGGGGTACGATTAGCTCCCCGGGCTAAAGACCAGGGTCCCCAGTCAAAGGAACTAATCAAACTCTTACTGGAGCTCCAGGAGGCGATGCCAAATTCTGTGACAGAAATAGTCAAACTCAAACTCAGCTGTACTCTTTTTTTTTTTTTTGACCAAATGGACCCAAATCGGCGCTTGTGTGCGTTTGTAACAACGCATCTGACTGAACGTGAGCCCCGAGGCGTACTTGTCGTGCCAGTCGGGCGGGGTCCAGCGCTCGAACTCGGTCCCGGGCTCCTCGAAGAACGCAGCGAGGAACTCCCGGATCCGCGAGGGCTCCGGCGTTCCGCCCGGCGTTCCCGACGTCAGATTCCGGAACGCCGACAGGACCTCGTCTGCGGAGCGCCGAGACGCAGCGACAGGGAACGTCAGCGCAGTGCGGAGGGAAAAGGGCGTCCGAGACGACAGGAACATTTAGACTTACCGGGAGCGGCCTTCAGCTTCATGTCTACAAAGTACTTGTCGTCATCAAAGAGTTTGGCCATCTGGACCTGTCTCAGGAGCTCACCTGTACAGTATATTTCACTGCCACACACACACACACGCACACATACATGCACACATATACACACACACACAAACAGGAACACACATGCGCACACACACACATACACATCCGCACACACGCACACACACCACAGCTGATTATTGCTAATCTATCTCTGTCAAAAGTTCCCTATCCAAAGCCAAGGCAGGTATTTGGCAGTAAAACAAATGAAGCAAGCTTGTGCTTTTATCGAGTACCACCATTTGCAATATGGGATTTCTGACCTTTAGAACAACTGATGGGTTTCATTAAATGCAACCTTCACACTCTTAGCAGGTAATAAATTCTTGCTCTTTATTGTAAGGATTGTATTAACCTTAATAAATTCAGTATTCTATCACCAGCACACCCCACCACCCAGAAATATATATATATATATATTTTAGAAATCTATGTATGGCTTTCACGATGTTTTGACGCAGGACTTTGTCTGGAAAAGACGAATAGGGGAAGTATTGTCACTGTGATGATGGGTAATAATTAAATCACGGGTTCAAAGTCCAATGCCCGTCATTCCTTATTCAGTCAACATACACTAAAATATAATATCCATAACCCTTAAAGTGAATTTCTTCCTCTGATTATGTTACATTTACTTTCTATCAGATATTTGGTCATGCCAAATTTTCTCACTAAAGATATCCAAATAATTCCACTAGAATCAAGAACCGAGAAACTGTAAAAACAAGCAGGTTAATCCAAATACCCGCAACCGATTCCAAACGGGGGGGCTTACCTGTCACAGGGCGCGGGGAAAGCGCACCTGCACACGTGCAGGAAAGCCAAACAGCTGGTCCAAAATATTACACGGTCCATATCGGACAAGTTGTTGCTAGACGTAGGCTACCGCAGAAGCGCAGGTACCTCCGCTCGACTAAAATTATGTTAGTAATAGCCCAGGCATCGCCGTCATCAGTTCCGTTTATAGTTGGATTGCAGTGGTGTAAATAATGACGTAGCCTACAATTAACAAGTCCAGCAAATGGCTGATATTCAGTGACAGGGGCGTTGCCTAATTGTCTTTCGAAAAAATGCGTAAAAATTTCCGAGACAATATTAGTGGGCTGCCGTACATCGGGTGTACAGGAGTTTTCGCTGATCCGAAAAGCAGTTTTTTAAAAACTTCGCCTTCGGGTTCGGTTTCCAACATTTCGCAACTGAAAAATGTCATGTTACTTTAAACAGACACTAACATCAGTGTTGAATATGTCACGCGCTTCTGGGCGCCATGAGGTCAAAGTATTGTGCAATAATTTGATTTAACTTTCGATTCTGGTGCTCATGTATCATGCATTTAAATTGTGTCTCCATCTTATATCATTGTTTACAGTCGTTAACTCAAATATTTGCACACTCATTCATAATTTCAAAACGTAGCGGTGAGATGAAAGTACAGCGGTGAAATAAAAAGCCGTTGCAAGTCGAGATGTGTTTACACCGCGCCCGTGCTATACATTGAATCTTATTTTGACCCCCAAGCAATGTTGCTTTTTGTACGGCCTTATTTGAGTTGGAAGGTTACGCGCATTTGTATGATTTAGCTTTCCTTTTAGCGTTCTAAGATTGTACGCATAAACATTGAGCCTATTAGTCTACGCAGTTATGCAGCTCGATATAATAGGTGTTATACACTTAATCCAGTAGCATATTAATTTCGGTGCAGACCCGACACCATCTGGACCAGACCACAGATCATAAATATTTATATCAATTCATATTCAGCCACGTAAAATCGTTGTCTTATTCAGAAGCTTGACTCTTCCTACACTAATTCCTACTGCCATCTAACGACAAACCATGGCCATAAAATAATAACCTCTGCATTTACGATTTTTTGTCGATCTGCAATGTTCCAAAATTGTGATTTTAGTATTGTCTCACAGTTTCAGCTCTCTCTAATTTCAGGAGAACTGGTGCACACTACCCCCAGTACCTCCAAAAAGTATGCAATGTCAGTCACAGGTTTAAAAAACAATTCACCCGTTACCGGTGCCCAGGTGTCAGTGACACCCTGCATCCCTCCCTCGGCAACGCGGCCACTTTTGTGCGGCCTTGTAAGAAATCTAATGTACGATCACAGTTGCGTACAGTTACACTGGCACGGTCAGTACATACCCCAACACAGCACATTTTAAGCGATCGGATTCGGTCACATCTCGACCGAGACTTGAGAGGAGGAAGAAAAATAAAAAATAAAAATCAAACTCGACAAACTGTAGAATTCCAGTGAGCTTTATTTTAGAACACAAGCTTCTTGCCTTTCTTCAGCTTCAGATATCAACCATAGAGCACTCCTCGTGTTTTATGCAATCACATTTTAAAAAAAATAAAAATAAAATGAAGCTTCACTGATAAGTTGCCAATTCAAAAACAAAAAAGGCCCGATTTCAAACAAACAAACAAAAAAGTGGTCGAAACTCTTTCACTGTAATTTTTAAGTAAAGGAAAATAGAAGCAAACTAGCTTCTCAATAGCCAATAGGGCAATCAAACAGATTTACGTGGAACAGTCGGCCAAAAAAAATGTTAATGTTTGTACCAAAATTTGTACCAAAACATTTTGGGTATCTTTTTTAGAAACACGTTTCTCCCCATACCCAATTTAAGTGGTTGTTTAGACATTCCAATTAAATTAACCACAGTCAACCAAACCCCCCCCCCCCCCCCCCCCAACCCAAAAAAAAAAAAAAAACAAACCAAAATCCCAAAAACCCAGAACAAAACAGATGCATCCAGAACAGGAGATGCCGCTCATCCAAAACCACATCCCAAACCCTCCAGGATTCTCCTCACAACAGCGGGCAAGGCAGGAAGTGGTACCGGAGAAATCTTTTTTTTTTTTTCCGTTAAGGATTCCTAACTGTCATTTAACGGCTGGCTAATCTCCAGTTAAGGATGCATCTGGGCAGCGACCCAGTCCCGCCCACCCCACCCACCCCCCGCGGAAGAATGAGATGGTTTAAGTAGGCCTGACGTGCGGCAAAACCACCAAGCCAAACCGGGAGACAAAATTTTTTTTTTTTTAAACGGCAAGACGCTCCCCATCTCATTCTTCAAAACGGCGTTTTAATAAGGGCCCGCCCGGGAGTGAAATCTGCGGCCAATCAGGGAGCAGGGACGAAATGGGCGTCTCCAGGGGAGACAGGCTGGCTTCCAGAGTATTCAGGAGAAGCGGCAGAGATCACCCCCAGGCGGTTTAAAAAAATTAAAAAATAAAATAAAAAATTAAAGTACAAGTAGCTGCCAAAGTACCTGCAGTATAGCCCCTGTCCTCCCCCCTCCCACTCCCCCCACTCTGCATGGACAATGAGGTCACAGAACTCTACAACAGGGGGAGAGAACAAGTGCTTGGTTCAGTTCCCTGAGGGATGATGTAACCACACCAGCAATTTGGGGACACATTCAATGTTACTCAACCCCCCCCCCCCCATTTTCAAGGTTATACTCACCCTGAAACAAAGCCAAAAAGCAGTGGCACTGGACTGATTTCGGAAAAGGCTCGTTACAGACGACCCGAACTCTTCCAGTGCACGGTTTATCACACCATCCCCCAGAGGACAAAAAGAAGGAGCATCTTACCTTAGACATTGGGGCTCCCCCCCCCCCCCCAAACCAAACCAAACCATAAGGCATACAGTCAGCATGAGGGGGAAGGGAAATAAAATTAAATGCAATTAATACCGTCCAGTACCCAAATTATTATTAATTTTTTACCCCAGAAAGAGCGAGGGGTGGGCTAGAGCAGACTCAGGAGTGGCAGCCCGACTATCCCCACACCCCCCCCTTACCTGGGGTTCACATTCGCAAATCACTTCCTGGACTCCGACATCACTTATGCCACACCCTCCCACCCCCCACCCAACCCCCCCGCCCAATTTTCACCCCACCCCCTTTTCAGAACCCCTGGCTCTGCAGAGATTTAAATTTAGAACGGCATCAACTGCCGCAAGGGCAGACAGAGAGACCGAAAAACTCAAAACTCAGCAAAGCAAGGGACTGGAAAAAAAAAAAAAAGTTAACATTTTGGTCATCAGCCCCAGCAAGTCAACCAACCACCCGCCACCCCCCCCCCCCACACACAACCCACCCTCCCATCCCACCCTGCACGCAGACCGTGCTGCTTTAAGAACAGTCATCTATTACCCCACCCTAATTCTTCAGTCTACATAAGTGCAGCTCAATCTGCAATATATTCATTCACTTATATTTTAGCTGCAGCATTTTTTTTTTTTTTACTGAACTGGTTCTTTAGAGAAGGAAAACAAAAAGCCAGCTGACTTATGCAGACAATCCCTCCTTCTTGCTACATTTCAAATACAGAAAAAAATTGGAGGATATATTTTAAAAATAAAAATAAAAAAATAAAAGGAAAATCACTAACTGTCCAAGACACTTATTTTTTTTTTAAGGAGGGAACAAAATTTAACCAGAGGAAAATTCTACTGCTGTTTAAAGAAATTATAATAAAATAAAAAAAGTGAAAATGGTGTTCTGTCGCCAAACAGCTGCATGTCGGGGGGGGGGGGGGGGAGGGGGGGCTGTAACAGCTGTGCCTCTCATTTCGCCAGAATGTTCCCCTCGTCAATTAAGCGACATAGCAGCTCCGAGCCCTGAGGCTAGCATCAATTTACCTTCCCAGAGTCACATTTCAGTCTCTGTTACGGACTCCTGCAGACTCCGGACACCTCGAGCCAGTATCACAGCCGAAAGGCGGGAAAATCCGAGAGAGAAAAACAAAAACAAACAAAAAAAAAAAAAAGTTTTTTTTACCCCCCGCCCCCCACATATTATTACATAAACATTTAGGCTCAACATCAAGCCGTCGGCAAACAGGACGTCAAGTCAAAACACTGGTTTTGTTCAAAAGCGAGGCTCGTGGCGGGGTGGGGGGATGGAGAATTTATCGTGAATTTTTTTTTAAGTGCGAGACGCTGAACGACTGTGCCCGTGATCAAACCGGCACAAACACTGCAGCGTCACACGTCGTTTCGCTGAGCACTAGAAACAGGAATTTCATGCGGTGTAAGTTTTAACAGTTAAACGCCTGCTGAATTTAGTCACTTCCTCAATCTCCACCACCCCCCCCCCTTCCGATTCCCAATGCAGTCCAATAATCAGCCTTTAAAATCCGAGGGACCTCGAGTCTGCCCATTCAGGTGCCTAAGGCTACCGTTCATTTTTATACTTAAGCTTCGTAACGTGGCCCCGCCCAACGCCCCCGTCTCCTTGGTGACAAGACCATAAAGCGCAAAAAAAAAATAAAAATAAAAAAATAGGTGTTGCTCACATTTCAAATGCTATGACAACAACCAGCCTCACACACCTGTTTTAAAACAATCCTTAAAAAGTGAAGAAAGTATTTACAAAAGAGTTTTTACACCGTGCCGAATGAGTGCGCCCAGGGGGGGAGGGGGGCAAGACAGCCGCCCGTCCGTCCGTCCGTCCGTGTCCGTCCACCAGGGGGCGATGCTGAGGGGGTCAGAACGCTGACCCAGAAAGAGACGCCCTCACAGCCGGGGAAACAAAGCCTCTGAGAGCTCAGATCAAGTCTCTTAGTGTTTGGGACTCTGAAGACCAAAGCAGGAGAGCGTCCCGAGTCTTTGTTTTTTATTCCTGTTTTCTTTTTCCCTTTCAGCGGAAGAGAAAAATTAAGTCCCGGCTCAAGTCCATACGGGAGAGTGGCGGTATTCCTCCGCCCCCGCCCATGCACGGTCGGGCGCAGCCCCGCCTCCGTTTCCCGCCTCTCCTGGCTCCGCCTCCAGCAGAACACAACACGAGGACGTCAACCAATTGCATTTCTTTTTTCCATTTCAAAAAAACAAAAAAACAAAAAAAAAAACAAGGAAGGAGGAGAAGGAAAAGGACCAATCCGATTTCTCGAACAGAATTACCGAAAAACGATGTAACTCAGCGATTGGAAGCGCAGGTCTGGTCCAGTTACGGGGAGTGAGGGAGGGAGGGGTGAGGGGGGTGGGGTGGGGGGGTCTGGGAATGGGGGTCGGGGGGGGGGGTTATTACTTTCCTGCTGCTTCTTAAGGCACTTCAGACACATAAAAGCCAAAATAAAAGCCTTAAACGTGGAAGCGAGGAGGAGGAGGAGGAGGAGACGGGAGGAAACGAAGGCTGCGGACTGATCGTCACGGAAACGGGACGCCAAACGTCACTTGTTTTTCTTTTTTTTTTTTTTCTTCTCCTCCTCCACGGATGGACAGAGCGCGATTCCCCCGGCGCGTCTCTTCTGAAGTGTGCCTTTTATAAGCGTTCACAGGAAGAGCCGCACGGCGGCCGGCGAGCGGGTCACGTGACCGCAGGCTCCTCCCCAGTCTTGCACGTGTGCGGGCGATCACAGAGGGGCGCACGAGTTCTTTTTTGGCGGCACCAAAAAAAGTTCCTAAAAAATGGGGAGGAAGACGGGCTGAAAGAATAGCTTAAAAAAATATAAATCTTCCACAAGAAAGAGAGGGGGGAGGGGAAAATGGGAGGGAAGAAGGGAGGGAGGGAGGGAGGGAGGGAGGGAGCGGGGACGAATCTGCTGTGAGAACCTGTGGAGAGGAGGAAGAAAATGACATGAGAACATGACAAAAATCACTTGCTCATTTTACAGCAACTTACATCAAAGATTACTTTCTTTTTCAGCATTACTATAATAATAAAATAATAAGTATATTAATAAAAGAACAACAACAACAGCAACCATTATTATTATTATTATTACTATTATTATTGTTAGCAGCAGCAGCAGCAGCAGCAGTTTTCCAGGAGTACAGCACAAGGTGCATCCAAAAAAAAACGTTTTTTTAAATAAAACACAGTTTTGTAAATTCAAACAGCTGCAATATAAACCCCTTTAACTCCTGAGGGTGATTTCCCCTGGAGGTTTTGGTGGTGGTTAGGAGCGTGGCGGTTTTGGTGGTGGTTAGGGGAACACGGCGGTTTTGGTGGTGGTTAGGGGAGCGTGGTGGTTTTGGTGGTGGTTAGGGGCGTGGCGGTTTTGGAGGTGGTTAGGGGAGCGTGGCGGTTTTGGTGGTGGTTAGGGGAGCGTGGCGGTTTTGGTGGTGGTTAGGGGAGCGTAGCGGTTTTGGTGGTGGTTAGGGGAACGCGGCGGTTTTGGTGGTGGTTAGGGGAGCGTGGTGGTTTTGGTGGTGGTTAGGGGAGCACGGCGGTTTTGGTGGTGGTTAGGGGAGCGTGGTGGTTTTGGTGGTGGTTAGGGGCGTGGCGGTTTTGGCGGTGGTTAGGGGACGTGGTGGTTTTGGCGGTGGTTAGGGGAGCGTGGTGGTTTTGGTGGTGGTTAGGAGCGTGGCGGTTTTGGTGGTGGTTAGGGGAGCGTGGTGGTTTTGGTGGTGGTTAGGAGCGTAGCGGTTTTGGTGGTGGTTAGGGGAGCGTGGCGGTTTTGGTGGTGGTTAGGGGAGCGTGGCGGTTTTGGTGGTGGTTAGGGGAGCGTGGCGGTTTTGGTGGTGGTTAGGGGAGCGTGGCGGTTTTGGTGGTGGTTAGGGGAGCGTGGCGGTTTTGGTGGTGGTTAGGGGAGCGTGGCGGTTTTGGTGGTGGTTAGGGGAGCGTGGCGGTTTTGGTGGTGGTTAGGGGAGCGTGGTGGTTTTGGTGGCGGTTAGGAGCGTAGCGGTTTTGGTGGTGGTTAGGGGAGCGTAGCGGTTTTGGTGGTGGTTAGGGGAGCGTAGCGGTTTTGGTGGTGGTTAGGGGAGCGTGGCGGTTTTGGTGGTGGTTAGGGGAACACGGCGGTTTTGGAGGTGGTTAGGGGAGCGTGGCGGTTTTGGAGGTGGTTAGGGGAACGTGGTGGTTAGGGGAGCATGGCGGTTTTGGAGGTGGTTAGGGGAACGTGGTGGTTAGGGGAACGTGGCGGTTTTGGTGGTGGTTAGGGGAACGTGGCAGTTTTGGCGGAGGTGAGGAGCGTGGCGGTTTTGGTGGTGGTTAGGGGAACGTGGCGGTTTTGGTGGTGGTTAGGGGAACATGGCGGTTTTGGTGGCGGTTAGGAGAACACGGCAGCCTCACCTGGCGCTCACAGCTTGCCCTCTTCGGCATTCTCGCTGTGGTACTCTGCCACGTACAGGCTCTTGTCGATGCTGCCGGGGATGGGCTTGATCTCGGTGCCCAGCTGCTCCTCGATGCCCTTCAGGTTGAAGCGGTCCTCGTAGGTGATCAGGTTGATCGCCAGGCCCAGGTGCCCGAAACGCCCTGCGGGGGGGAAGGGTCAGCCCGAGACAGGCGGCGTTTTACAGAACAGTCACCCAGCACTGCAGAAACGTGCACATCCTCCAGATTTTTTTTTTTCCACCTGTCACCTTAGTTAACTTTACAGAGACGCGTCACCTTAGTTAACTTTACAGAGATGTGCCACCTTAGTTAACTTTACAGACACGCGTCACCTTAGTTAACTTTACAGAGACGTGCCACCTTAGTTAACTTTACAGAGACGTGCCACCTTAGTTAACTTTACAGAGACGTGCCACCTTAGTTAACTTTACAGAGACGTGTCACCTTAGTTAACTTTACAGAGACGTGCCACCTTAGTTAACTTTACAGAGACGTGCCACCTTAGTTAACTTTACAGACACGCGTCACCTTAGTTAACTTTACAGACACGCGTCACCTTAGTTAACTTTACAGAGACGTGTCACCTTAGTTAACTTTACAGACACGCGTCACCTTAGTTAACTTTACAGACACGCGTCACCTTAGTTAACTTTACAGACACGTGTCACCTGAGTTAACTTTACAGAAACGGACTGGTAACGTTACATTGAATGAGTAAGTAAATGAGTAGAACCGCTAACAGCCCAGGACTGATAACCAGATCATTTTACCACTGAGAACCTGCAGCCACTCCATGAGGAAGAAGGCTTACAGCACGCACTAGTGAGCGTGTCGGAGGAGACATAGGACAGGCTGCCTACCAGATCGTCCGATACGGTGCAGGTACGTCTCTCCCAGTTTGGGGAAGTCAAAGTTGATCACCACATTCACAGCTTGGATATCGATTCCTCTGGTGAAGAGATCTACACAGAACCAGAGCAAACCAATCATCAATAAAAACCGACAACGCAGCTAATAAAACATTTTAAAATGGACAAATGTCTCACGGATCATACACAAACTGAAACTGATGCATAATTCAATAGGAGAAAAGCAAAGTTAAGTAATATTGTTTATGTCTAACTTTTCAGAAACCTATAGGCAGCCTTGCTGTTTGGCATTTCACAATGAACTAAATTCCAGTGGGAGTAAAGTCCAACAAAGTCAAACAGATAGTTAAAAAATAAATCAAATTAATTAAAAATCCACACACTTCACATTCACACTTTAAAATAAACCTACACATCTGAACATAATGAATGTTAACACTAGGTTATGGTGTGCATGTCACCCTACCGGAGAATTAAAATTTTACCATTGGAATAGCTGAAATTGAATCCAATTAAAAACATTTTTTAATAAGCAGCCCACATGATAAATGAGTGGAATTTATTCATTTATTTAAAACTTCTGAGTAACAGTTATTCAGGAACATTTCCCGGCCTTGAATGAAGTGAGCACACTGCGGTTAGATGGACATTTCCCCGCAAAGCTAAGCCTGCTTGGTCAAACTCACCAGTGCAGACCAGATTTCGGCACAGACCGTTTCTGAAGTCATGGAACACTCGGTTACGATGCTCCTGCGGGCATAGAGAAAGGGGAGGGGTCAGTCACTCGACTGGCTGAGAAGACGTGGCAGTCAGCCAATGGCAGAGCCAGCTGCGCAGGCCAGGGGGCGTGGCCAGGAGCTGACCTGTCTCATCTTGGCGTGGATGTAGAAGCAGGAGTAGCCCAGTTGGGAGATCTTCTTGGCCAGCAGCTCCACGCGTTGGGAAGAGTTGCAGAAGATTATGGACTGATTAATCTGGAGCTGGAGAAAACACGAGCAGAGAGACACAATGAGCTCGGCAGAGGAGGGAAGACCCTTTCTGTTCCCCTAAACTAATCCAAGGGCACAATTTTTCAATTTTTATGCTTTACTAGAGCTTTGTTGGCATTAGCAGGAAACAGACCATCAGAGGAGCAGGGCCACAGACCACAGCCAATCATGGGCAGCGGAGGTCTCGAGTCCCCGCCCCCTGGGCCCCACGGGGACCCCGCCCACTTACCCTGGAGAAGAGCGTGTTAAGGCAGTGGACCTTCTGTCTCTCAGTCACGTAGGCGTAATACTGGGTCACACCCTTCAGCGTGAGCTCCTCCATCAGGTTGATCTCATAGGGCTTCTGCAGGTGCGCGTTCTGCAGGGGGCGGGGGGGGGGGGGGAACAGCGATGAGTCAGCACTCAGTCAGGACTCGCGCCAAAAACGCAAAACACAAACCCGCCGCACGCACGGAAGCTCTGCAGGCTCAGAGTGGCCTCCGCAACAACAACGCTGCTTACAGATCTGAGGTATTAATGCATCTGGCACAGCCTCAGTCCAAAACACAGCATTATCTCCCCAGCACTCTTCTCTTACCACACTAACGTGACAACACTGACACCTGCTGGCTGAGCACCGGTACTGCAGTCTCAAACTAACATCCGCCACATTAGACTCCCTTTAATCGAGGTAATAAATGTGGTGAAGCAGCCATCTGTGACAGGACACGGGGCTGAACAGGGTGTGCGGACAGTGGCAGGTGCAGGTGAGTGCGGCAGGTGTTCCGACCGTGGAGAGATGACCGGCTATAACGCGCCAGACCCTGCCTGCCCTGCACACCTGCCGCACACACAGCCCACACACATAGCCTCACCTGTTCAGCCTCAGTCTACAGGAAACACTCAGCACACCTGCCCGCACACAGCCTCACCTGTTCAGCCTCAGTCTACAAGAAACACTCAGCACACCTGCCCACACACAGCCTCACCTGTTCAGCCTCAGTCTACAGAATACACTCAGAGCACCTGCCCACACACAGCCACAGTCTACAGGAAACACTCAGAGCACCTGCCCGCACACAGCCTCACCTGTTCAGCTTCAGTCTACAGGAAACACTCAGAGCACCTAGATCAATCTGCATGCTGCTGCTTATGTTCACTGTGGCAGTAATCTACTACACCTCAACATCCCCTCACACGCGCGCGCACTCACACTCACACTCACACTCACACTCACACTCACAAACTTCAGCTGCTACGAGCCAGAGCAGAGTGAAATGGATGTGAGATTAAATTACAGTCACTCAGCAGATATGCATCTGCCCAATCTCTGCAGAGGGGCTTCGCTAATGAACCAATCATCAGACAGTTCTGAAGAACTCTGGTCTTGGGTAGGCGGGGCTTCAAACCAACTCAACCACTTACACATTGCGTAATGCAGGCTAAAAACTGGCAAGAACCAATCAGATGGCACAAAGCAAATCTGAGGAACAGTAACTTCCTTTCCCAGAAGCTCAGGAGCAGGGCCGTCCAAACTTCTCACAAGAGCAGGTGTAAGTTTTTATTATAGCTGATCCTACTTATCAAGGTATCGATTCAAGACCATGATTATGAATCGAGTGTCGCAGTGCTGGGCTAAAACAAACACCTGAAGACCAACACTGGCTCTTTTGGGAGAAAACTGGACACCCCTGCCCTAGAGAGAGAGAGAGAGAGAGAGAGCCAGGGTCCGGAGCGGACTCACCATGAACTTCTGCACGCTGAGGGGGAAGGTGGCCGAGTAGAGCAGGATCTGCCTCTGTTTGGGCAGGAAGCTCAGCATCTCCTCCATCATCTGCAGGAAGTCCTGGGACAGGAGCTTATCGGCCTGCCCACACACAGGGGGAGACAGGGAGACAAGGGTCAGAGCTGGGGCATTAACCAAGAACCACAGACACACCCTAACCCTAACCTGCCCACACACAGGGGGACAGGGTCAGAGCTGGGGCATTAACCAAGAACCACAGACACACCCTAACCCTAACCTGCCCACACACAGGGACGCAGGGTTACAGCGAGGGCATTATCCAGGCACCACAGACACACCCTAACCCTAACCCACACACAGGGACGCAGGGAGACAGGGCATAAACCAGGCACCATAGACACAAGAGTGCATAACATCCTTATTCAGAGACACGAGTGCAGAACACCCTTATCCAAAGACAAGTGCGTATAGCACTGAAATTACACAACTACGGAGAACGCAGGTCCACAGAAACAGTGCTGGAACTAGAAAGTGAATTTATATTAGTCTCAGTTTAGTCAATTTCAATTCAATGTGCTTTATTGGCATGAAACACAACGTAGTACCTACTGCCAAAGCAAACAGGAACCACACACCACATTAGTCTCAGTTTAGACCAAATCAAGTGACTGGCAGGGGACAAGTGAAAGAAAACTTCTTGTTTGTCTCACAAGGTGCAAAATTAAAGCACTACTATCAGTGAAACTCAAAAGGTGATTGGACATGGGGAGCAAGAAAGCAGAACACCTCTGATTTCTGCACAGGAACCACAAACCACAGTTTCAAGCCTTTCAACTTAAAGGGAACCGAAGCATAACTTTTCATAATATTTATCTAATACGTAAAAAAAAAAACAAACAAAAAAAAGTGGCCAAAAGCTGATGTGACGACTGCAATGAGAAAGGACTAATGGCCCAACGCATCCAGAACAACCGTAAACAGCCATAAGATCCATTCAGCCATGTCACTCACCTCATCTAGTACAACTATCTGCACTTTATCAACTTTGGCCACGCCCTTTTTGATGAGGTCCAGAATCCTTCCAGGAGTGGCGATGATAACGTGCACTGGAGGAGAGCACAAAAATTAATTTGCCTGCGAGTCAAAACTGTCCAAACTTACTGTCCAATAGTGTGCAGTTAATTCTTACACTGTCCAATAGCATGCAGTTCATTCTTATATTGTCCAATAGCGTGCCGTTTATTCTTACCCGTCTCGTCCAGCCTCATGATGTCATCACGGAGGTTGGTCCCCCCCGTGGTTGCCATGACTTTGACCCCGCCCATGTGTCTGCTGACCTGGATGCAGATCTGGCTCACCTGCAGAGCCAGTTCTCTGGTGGGCACAATGCCCACAGCTGGACACAAGGGGGCGTCGTCAGGCTCACGCACGGATGACCAAACACATTCAGGCTCACCACAGACCAGGAAGCATCAATGACTAGCCACTCAATTAGTATTTTGGGTCAGAATTGTGACATCGCAAGAATATTTAACCAATTAATAATTTAAAGAATAATCAAAATGAAATAATTACACTGAGCACTATTTAAGATCAACAGTTACAGACTAATGAGAAGTGGTCAGAAAAGTACCAGACCGTTTCGATCCTCCAGAACACAGGGGGCGCTGTGCTGGGGGCACCAAGTTTCCCCCGCCACTCACCTTGTATGCAGTCCTTCTTCAGGTCAATTCTTTCAAGTAAGGGGATGAGGTAGGCACCACTCTTGCCAGTCCCATTCTTGGCCCTGGCCAAAATGTCCCTTCCAGACAAAGCAATGGGGATACTCTCCTCCTGAACGCGGGGGGGGGAAGGGGGGGGGGCACACAGACCAAAGCGTCAAACAGAGGCCTGTCTGGGCCTCATTACTGATGCATCTCAGAGCAGTGGAGCCGACCTAGGATCAGGCTTCACCTGTTCATACCTGAACCATATCCAGCGTAGGCCAGAAGGGAACAACTGATCCCAGATCGGTAATATTCCACAGATGCTTTACGCATGTTATGTCCTTGGACAGGTTCGTCTTACTCCATCTGCTATGTTTCAGGTGTCAGGCGTGCTTATGTGGGTGCGGCCAATCAGCTGTGATTGCTGATCAGAAGCACCTGGTGGGAGCTCCATAAAAGAGCCTGTTCTGCACCACTCTGGTCCCTCTCTCTCTCTCAACCAGGAGGATGCTGGGAGAACAGTGTCCTACTCACCACTTTTTTCATTACTCTGCTCTTTGCATTTTTTGATGCTTTAATAAACCCATCTGTAATCAGTCCCATTTCTCGTGTTGACTCCTTTATGTTGTGGCCCTTTCCAGCCGGGCTTGTAATACATGGCACATGGGACCAAGTTTAAATTTGGGTCAGGGGGGGCGGAGTAACTCACCTGGATGGGGGACGGCTTCTCCCAGCCCATCTCGAAGATCCCCATCAGCAGCTCCCTCTTCAGGCAGTAGTCCTCGAACTCGTTGCCCTTGGTCGCGGTCACATCCTGCGGGGGGTTGCCGTGGAAACGTGCGCACGCGTTACACCAGAGCGACGAGGAATCCTTACGCAGCCCAGCTGGCTCCCCCACACCCCCCCGCCCCCCCACCCCCCCACTCACAGACGGAACGAAATAACACCCCAGACCCAAACACAAGGAGGCGCTGGAGCATTTCTATGTTTACCACACCAGAAACTCGTTGTGCTCTCGCACGTTAAACTACAGCGGGGAGGAGGGGGAGTTCTCCACCCGAGCTTCGTACCTCTACATCAACACACAGAGACAGACATTTAAACTGATACTGCTTATGCTTGGCCATGCACAACAGCAGCAGAAAGGGACTGCTGCATCGATTACTCACTGAGAACTAAACACTTCCCAAGAACTAAAGTGTCCCAGTTAAGATGGATAGAAATTCAGCATTTGTAAAATATCTCGGCATTACAAGATAAACCCTGAAGCTTGGTTTTGTACAACATGCTTCAGCCAATCAGGAGGTGAACAGAACGGCACAGACGTGAGCGTTTCCTTACCGAAGTCCTCATCCGCATGTCCTTCGGCGGAAGCTTTAAATTCTTCTTCCAGTCATCGCCAACCCTGGAGAGAAACACATTTAAATGATGCACGTTTCTTTAAAAAATAAAAAATAAAAAATAAAAAAAAATTCAGCAAAGTGCACAGCTCAAATAACTGTACACTGCAGCACAAGTGAATTTTTCTACATGAAAAACAGTACACTCAAGCCCAGTTTGTGTGTGTGTGTGTGTGTGTGTGTGTGTGTGTGTTACTCCTAAAGCTGACGGATTAAAGAAAGGCCTTTCACTTTCAGTTAGCAGAAAAAGAAACTGAAGCATGCCTTTCATAGCATATGAGAGAACATGACGTTCCCTGAGCAATACAGCTGATCCCCCTTTCATAAAAACTGACCCCAGTGGTATGGGTTAATGGAATGACCCATTACTGCCCATCTTCTCAGCAAAAAAAATAAAGTACTGGCAGAGCTGTGTGTGGAACCGCCACAAAAATTATTAAAGCCAGAACTCTTGGCCTTCTGGACAGGACGTCCGGCAAAAGCACAGGTCTACAGTGCAGTAATGCCCCACTCCAGCGTCCAATCAAATCACCGTTTGTGCCAGGGCTGCGAGAGATCAACAGTCCCTCAGGACCAATCAGAAATGAGTTGCAGTTCTGTTCTTGCTTCAACTGAAGCTTTCAGTTGGCAAGGTTCACCTCGTCCAACCGCACAAGGGCGACCAATCCAGCCAATCGGATGCCTGGAATCTGCCTGCAACTGCACATGGAATGCAGTCCACTGAGCAGCTCGGAAGGGGAAGTGATGTCACAGTAGCTAGCAAAGGAGGATGTGCCAATGACAAGATGCGCCTATGAGTACGATTTGGATTCCAAACGGGTAGAAAAAACATGAGTATACAAAAAGGTTAATTGTTTACATGACATTTACACTTATATATTTAGAATACTCTTCCAGAACAGGTTACACTGCTTACTATTTTCAATTCAACCCATTCAGAAAGCTAGATGGTTTACTGAAGCTATTGTGGTTACAGCGCCTCCATTAGTTTGGAAGTGTACCGGGCACGTCCAGCTGGGAGGAGACCCTGAGACAGACCCAGGATACGCCAGAGGGACTACATCTCCCAGCAAGCCTGGGAAGGCCAAGGGATCCCCCAGGAGGAGTTGGAGGAAAGTGCTGGCAAGAGGGACATCTGGGCTGCTCTGTTTGCCCTGTTGCCACCCCAACTCAAACTAAGACTGGTATATAAAAATTTTTTTTTTAAATCCCTTCCAAAAATGTAGCAGCAGTGCCTCTCCTGGGAAGTGAACCTGCAACCTCGCAACTGTAGTTACGGTAACACAACTCAACCCAGCGGCGCAATGCAATTTTTACGCAGGTACAGAGGGGTGGGGGAAGGGCGGGGTCCATGGCCTGCGTCACGCGCTGGCGTCTGATTGGCTGTCGAGGGAGGGAGGGACTCACTTGATGGTGTTGGCCATGGGGAGGGGTTGGGATCCGCCATTGTTGATTGTGCTGGAGGCGTTCAGCTGGCCGGTCTGCTGAGGCTGGGGACTGCCCCCCACCCCCCCAGGGGGGGCCGTCGCAGGTTTCAAAGGCCCCCGAATCTGGCCATTCTGATTGGCTAATCCCAGGATAACCGGGTTCTCCGTTCTCGCCGTGCTCATGACTGTTCCGAAATAAACTGATATTAACTTCCCAGTCCAAGCGGGGGTGCAGGAGGAGGAGGAGGGGGTGGTGGACAGAAAATATTATATCCAAAGTTCAAAGAAAATTAGAAAATTTGCAAGCTGCCCCCTTAGTCTTCCCTTGTCAGAGGCAAAAAAATATATATATATATTATCCACAAGTCTGTTGTCTTGTTTCTCAGGGGCCCAAGGGCAGTGTATTCCTTGTCGCTCAATTAATGAGTCAATATTGCAAAGCTGGAAGCAAATACACTAGAGCAATTGTGTTGTAATCCCCACGTTTGTGTAGATAGGTTCATCCAATGTCAATCCATGGGTGAATGCACCAAAGAGTCAGTCATTTTAGTGCAGCAAGAGTTTATTCATTTATTAATTTTTTATTATTTTATTTTTTGAATTCACTTTCCTTTACGGTTTTTTCTTATAGTTTTTTTCTTATAGTTTTGTCGTCATGTTCACCCTAGGCAGAAATACAAAATTGCATTAGGCACAATATGGAATTTTCAACAAAATATAACCTGACCATAAATCAATCCACGCATGCAAAATTCAAGGTCTTGGAGAGCAGAGGCAGTAAATGGTGTTTGTTTATTTTGAGAATTGAAAATGAAATCTAGCTAAATTGATGCCTTTCACACAAAATGGCTAGAAGGCATAAACTGACTGAACAGCAGTTGATGTTGGCGTTATCGTTACCCAGCCGGCCGATCAGGCGATGGTCAGACACTTGACAAACACAGAAAACGAACTTATTTTCACAGGCAATACCTTGTTTGTGACTTCGCCTGTCACCGCGGCAGTGTAAGCGCGCGTTAGCGACGTCCCTGCCATCACTAGCTACGGCTTTCTTTCACTTAACCTAGACTACCCGTTGAGTTGACAAAGTAAAAGTTTACTCGCTACATTTACCTAAAGAGGTAGATACCCACCTGCGTAAACATAATAAAGCCAATACTGCAGCAAACCATCGCGCCCCGAGGTCACAACAAAAAAAATGCCCGTTCTTAACACGCCACTTTACAGTGAAGGTTAATCTAGCACTACCAGGCCTGCAATTTTGCTTAGCTATGTCAGCTAGCTAAGTTATGTTTGTTTAGGAAACGAAACCTTGCATTTATTACGCAATTAAGTTGTCTAACTTACTTAGGGGAATACATGAACAACTGATTAACCCCTGGGGGTGGCTGGGGTTTGGACACCGTCATAAAAGTATTATTTTCACTGATTATCTAACGTTAGCCTGGCAGGCAGGCAGGCAGCCGAATTTCACCGGCTAACGTTGGTTCGCTATGCTAGACCTTTTCAAAGGCTAGCGGCACAATACAGTCAACGAGTTAACTTGGATAGCTGTTATTTTTATAGTAAAATTTACTTAAACTGCGCTGCTTGGACCAAAAGCTTAGTTACAAATTGAACCAGCCTAAATCGTTAGTGCTAGTTAAGTGGCTAAACATTATCTAGTTCTTTAGTTAATTTTCTAGCTAGCCAAAGTTAGCTACTGTAGCTATTAATCACAAGAAAGCTAACGCTAGCTAGGCCACGTTAACTTGCAAACGTTTACTGGGCCAAGTTAAACTAGCTGGCTAAAGTTAGCTAGAGATGGCAAACGGCAACTAACCTACATGGTTTATCAGCAATCCATAAATAAAATTGGCGCACCTCACTAACAGTGGGAGGTGCACATTAAAACTGGTAGTCTATATGCTTCCCAATCCCAGTGGTAGCTAACGTTAAATACAGCCAACAAATTTACCAAGCGGTTGTGTGTTTTAACAGCTAGCAACCTGCAAAGCGAACAAAAACACGCATGCATTAGCCAGCGTGACGAAACAAAATTTTAGTCCCAACTTTAGAAAAGAAAACCTGCATTGTAATTTATTGAGCAAACAAGCTAACCTAGCGAAAACAGGAAAGCTACTAGTTAGCCAGCCTTAGGCACGAAAGCAGAAAACAAGATTCACGGTCAACGTCACGGGAATAAACTAAATAAAAACGCCCAGCCATAGGACATATTGAGCTGTACTAGTTAGGTTATGGTATGTAAACGTAATAACGCAACGCGCCTTTATAAGCAGCGAGAGAATGTTCACTTACCGCCGATGGCTGCGATGATCTGTAGCTATGCTTTTGGTTACATCTGTCTGTTTCATGTGTTGTACATTTTGTTTAAACAGAAAGTCCAAGATGGCCCCCTTCCTTCTTAAACCCTCCCCGTTTCATCAGCTGACAAAATCCAATAATTAATCAACGTCCTTGTAGCTTTCTTCATTCTGAGTATTTTCTGCTAATCACCAGATTTATGCCTCGCCTGTACGCATATTGATTTATGACCACACATAGTTTCTCATTTGAGGCCAAATAGATTTTGTAAAATGACTGATGTTTTAGCATGATAACCACACCTTCAACAACGTAGGCGTTTTTTTCCCAAACCATCGGTTGTCAACAATGACCTCATGCTCATGCAGAAGAAGTCGGCATTGCTCATCATCCACAGTAAAAACAGGATTAAATGTGTGTTTAAACACTGTGACTGTTCATGTAAAATTCGAAAACACTCCTGCGGATCTCTGATTTTCCATAAATGATTGTAACCAAAACCTCGCATACTATCATACTCAGCATCAGCAAAATATGGTCTGAGTATTGTTGACAATAAATGTTTCTTTTGAAATCGTCAGTAATTTTTACCCGTTTCTTATGTACATGGTTAAAATTAGGAAATCAAACCAGATTTTACGTCGATCATGCAATGACCGCAGCACTGGAACTCTATACGCATTTATTTATTTATTTATTGTGAAAATAAATATTGCTTTTGTATTTAACAGTTTATAAAATTAAATTACAGAACAAAAAAAAAAAATATGAAAAACTGACGAATTGACATTACAATATAAATGAATAGTACACTCATCACAGCTAGAGCGCAAATCCCCACCCCCTGCCAACACAGGAAACAGGGTTCAAAAAGTTTTCATTCTGGGTCGGTTGGCTGACTCCTACAGTATTAATATACAGCGCACTTATGACAAATATCACATTTCCGATCATCAACCGGAGGAGCATGGATCAGATAACAAAGAGAATAACTATCGAGGTGAGTAGGCTATGACATACAAGATGCATATAGGACTGATTGTGTATTTTATTCATGTATCTTTGACATGATAAAATAATTATTCAGCAACTGGCACCGGCTGTTAGGTAAAGTAGCCTACTTCCAGTGCAAATGCTAGTGTGAGTAAATTTAATCAGATTAAAATTTTAAAAAACTTTCTGGAAATTATTCGTTAACGTGATGAAGTTTCATGCTGATTTATGAAAGGGCCATCTGCTTGGAGATATATTTAATTTCGTTATTAGCCGCTCCACATGCAAATATGAAAGTCTGCGACACCCACACTGTAAGTCAGTTAGGCTGCGAAAAAATTTCTCCATAAAATGTTCCATTATGATAAATGTAATACAGATAGCACAGAAGGTAGAATGAAATTAATTGTCATACATTGCTGGTGATTTTTCAAGTCTCTTTGTTAAACTGACAGATTCTTTGATTGTACCGGTACTGAATGTTTGAGTGATGCCATGCCATTACTGAACTGTATGAGCTGAAAACAAATTGTTTTGGAATTGCATCATATTTTAATACGACGAAAGAGGCTAAAGCATTTTTTAAATTAATTTATATAATTTCTGCATGTAATATACACCAGTAAGTTGAAAACAACATAAAGATCCTGTGATCTCCAGATACATGACTAATGTTCTAAAACTTTAAAAATTGCGTGATCTAACTGAAACCTTAATAAACTATTGCAGCTATTTTCTGTAAACAATAACAGCAGGCCATATTATTAATTAATTTTTCGCCTGATTGCGCACAGTAGGTCACTTTCTCGCCACAAACAATCAAATTGTTTGCCTGTGTAGTATTTTGGTGCCCTGTGTTAACAAAAAAGAAAAAGGAAAAACACCTATATTGTAGAAATTTCATCAAAATGGCAGCTGTGTTGGGGGTCAGGTTCCACCTGGCCGGAGGAGACCAGGCACGCCTGAGAGGAAGTGAAAACGGTCCTTCTGGTCTCACACTTCCTCTATTAGCAACATGTTTCCACCGTCACCCCGAGATTGTCAGAGAGCCAGGGCTCAATCTCAGTCCGTCTCCTGGCTACGCCTGTGTTTTAAAAAACAGTGTCACAGAAGTTGACGTCTCTTTCACACAGTATCCGACAGGTATGTTTAGACAGAATCACGGCATGGACACAAAGACAATGAGGCAGGATGTGGAGCCCTCGCCATCTCAGTGTCTCCTTCATCTCTGCACCCACGGGGAACCACGTGAGATTCATAGCATCGTGAAAAAATGCGGTTTCCGTCTGAACAGTGATTTGCCTGATTAATAATGCGCTGAACTCAATGCTAGAAGCAAATTCTATGATCGCTGCGATGAAAAAACGCGAAACTGCAAAATGACCCAGTGAGACAAAGGCTTGCGTGTGAAATTCGCCGTTTAATTTTTTTTCTCTTTTAAAATTCCCCCCCCCCCCCCTCAGGCTCAGGGGCTGGACGAATTTGACTACCCCAACTACTCTTGCCCCTCGTCTAACTGCTCGGAGGGGGAGGACTGGGAGCTGGCGTGCGACGGTGCGGTTGAAATGCAGGCCTTCCACGCCTGGTTCCAGCCCCTGGCGTACGGCGTCATGCTCCTGCTGGGCGTGACAGGAAACGGGCTCCTATTGGCCGTCCTGCTGAGGCGCCGGACCCGCCTGCGCGCCACCGAGGTCTACCTGCTCCACCTGGCGGTGGCCGACCTGCTCCTCCTCCTCACCTTCCCCTTCTCCGTGGCCGAGCACGCGGTGGGCTGGCTCTTCGGCGACTTCCTGTGCGCGGCGCTGGGCTTCCTGCGCAGCCTCAACTTCTTCTGCGGCGTCCTGCTGCTGGCGTGCATCAGCTTCGAGCGCTACCTGGCCGTGGTGCACGCCGTACGCAGCCTGCGGGGCCGACGCCCCCTCACTGGCCACCTGACCTGCGCCGCCGTCTGGCTGGTCAGCGCGGGGGTCTCCGCCCCCATCTGCGCCTTGCTGTCCGTGGAGGAGGGGCCGGCCGACCAGCCCCGCTGCCGTCTCCACAGAAACGGTATCCACGACAGCAACTGGGTGCTGGCCAGCCGCGCGCTGACGCTGTCGCTGGGCTTCTTCCTGCCGCTGGCGGTGATGACGTACTGCTACGCGGCGGTGATCCTGGCGCTGTGCCGCAGCCGCCACCGCAGCCTGGAGAAGCACGGCGCCGTGCGGCTGGCCCTGCTGGTCACCGCCGCCTTCTGCCTCTGCTGGCTGCCCTACAACGTCGCCGCCCTGCTGGACACCCTGGTCATGCTGCGGCTGGTGGCGGTGGAGAGCTGCGACGCCCTGACGCGGTCCAATCGGGCGCTGGCGGTGACGGAGGGCGTCGGGTACGCGCACTGCTGCCTCATCCCACTGCTGTACGCCTTCCTGGGCGTGCACTTCCGCCGGGAGCTGAGGCAGCTGCCCTGCGCCGCCGCCTGCTGCCTCCGCTGGGGCGGGTGGCCCAGCCTGCCCTCCTCGCGGCTCCACAGCACCACCCAGCCCTCCTGGTCCGAGGGGGCGGTCACCACCGCCACCAAGGTCATGTGACTCGCCTCGCTCCGCCCACCCACCCACCCGCCAATGAAATCCACGGCAATTTGACCAGAGGGAAAGTGGGACTCATTCAGCAGTGTTGGGTTTTTTTTTTTCTTCTTTTTTATATTGCTGGATTGGTTGAAATTTTCAAAAGAATATTTACTCAGTTACGCAGTCTCTGTATCGTTGAGTGAAATTTTAACTTGCTGAGATAAATAACGAGAGCAAAACATGATGGCGTCAAACATGACCATTCTAAACAAGGTGAAATGACAACGTGGTTACAGCTTTGCTGTCAGCAAGCTTGCTTTACAAAAAAAATGCGCTGAAGAGAAACATGTTTTTAATGAAGCTGTATATTTAGCTAGTATCTGCATTCAGGGGTTCATGTACCACATAAACCAGTACATTGCATTTGTACAGCAGGGTGTTTTACAGAAGCAAGCTGGACTTGCTACTGTGTGTGTGTGTGCAACAGCAATGCCCCACTTAGGACCTGAACCTGCAAACTTTGGGAGAAAAAACTCTAAAGAGAAAACTCTTTAGCCAAACTATGGAAAAAAAACACTGTAAATTTAGATAAGCAAAAGAGGATGTAGTCATGATTCATACTGTATGAAATCTATGATGCATATTAAACTGCCCCACCTGTTCTTTATGCACCGTATGTACTAAAGCCATGCGATAGCACAATAAAGTTATCTGTGTGTGTGTAAACGTGCTTTGTGAGATGGCTACCATGATACAGGTGTCCTTGGTATTAAGTGTCTTGGATTCCATTTCTCACCAGGATTTTTTTTTCAGCATGTGTGTGCATGTGCGTGTGTGTGTGTGTACGTGTGCATGCATGTGTGTGTGCATGTGCGTGTGTGTACATGGGTGCAATCGTGTGTGTGCGTGTGTCTGTGTGTGTACGTGTGTACGACAGTGAAAAAAGACGTATATAACTTGCATTACACACAACCTCCCACTTTTAAACGAGGCTCCTTTCCCTTTGCAGTGTAATGCCATGCAGTGCCTCTTAATGTAGTGTAAAATGCAATAAAAACAGCACTTCTACGCAGATGCAATCTGTCGGGTCGCTGGACGCATTGGCCTGGTTCTCCTGTGTGGAAAATGTGGGGGGAAAGAATCTTGAGCAGAGAGATAGTGATTTACTTTGGAATATCTATGCTCCAGCTCTTCAGAAAGGAAGTTTGGACATTTCAGCCGAATTCCTCCTCAGTCAGCACAATGGAAGCTTACTGATGGTTGGGAAGAATGCTGTACAGTTCTGTACAGCCTGTTCAGACTGGTCAGGCGCACTGCACACGATGAAGGGCCAGTACAGTACAGTACAGCTGTCTGGCGTCAAGTGTGAGAGATGATGTTAAAAGACGTAAACACTGCCCAAAAAAAAAACTGCTGCAGCTCCACCCGTGTCGTGATTCTCCATCCACTCACTGATCCAGGAAGCGTCCTTCCGGAGACAAACTGGGGTCATCCTCTGGCCTGGGTCCAGGCTTTCTCTGGCTTTTCCACATAAAGCACCACAGGGCAGAACCACTGTTCTGGGATCAGTTTCGGGCTCCTGTCTCACCATGGAAACCCTCAGGACACAGAGAGGAGAAACCTGATCTGAGGTCAGCGCTACCGCTCTTAAAAAGTTTCACAGGTAAGGGGGCCCCTGTTCTGGCCTTGCATTACGGAATCTTCCAGAACGCGGGACAAAGAATTCCAGGGCTTAACAATTATGGGGTTCTATGTGCAAACAGTACAGTTTTCAGAGATGAGGTTCTAGAATTTCCGGAGGCCTGTATCAGTATCAGAACACTGTTTTGCACAGCACGTTGTGAGCTAGTTTTAACAGCTTTTCTTTTACTTTTAAAAAAGACAGTTGGAGGTGTTAGGTCTTCCACATGTCCTGAAGACAACCATGGGTGCTGCCTTGTTCAATAACTCATTTTTATGGGGGATAAAGATTGTGTGGCGGGGGCCCTGTAACTGTAATCTGCTGAAGAGGCGTTTTACAGAAGGTGCAGGGAGAGATCGGGGGCACGCACCCTCGCTCCCCCAAACAGCAAACTGAAGTTTTCACGGAACAGCAGTCCGCGACGCATCGATGCCCGCGGACCTCGTGCCCGCCAGCGAGCGACCCGTCACACCGTGAAGCCTGTTCCTCACAGTGACATACTGTAACAGCACCATACCACCGTCACCACGGCCACGGAAGTTTCATTTCCACACCATCGCTCTACTTACATCACAGCTGGTTAAAGGTTGTTTAGAAGTACTGCCACGACTACAATGTTTTTTTTAACTGCAGGGCACTGGTCACGAGCCGGCTGCAGCAGCACAAGTAAGCTGTACGCTGCTCTGCACCGGATACAACAGTGTAACCGATTGGATTCGGCTATAAACTGCAATATTCCTCCCCAAAAAAGTGGTCAGACATGCCGATTGGATGGCTGGTCCTCCTCCAACTCTTGAGGACATATCTCATTGCAACAAACATGATGGGCTGATCTTGGTCTCAAGAGAAAGACGGGAGTCACGATTTGTCTAATGTGGACAGTCAATTGCAGGCTATGCGTTACCGTGGAAACGGCCTCCCTGCTGAGCCAACAGGTCGACAAGTTCAAGACCGTTTGCTGACGGTTCGGCCATCGTTAGCTCGTTAGCATTATGCCTGTTAGCGGTCTGCCTGTTAGCGGGACGCCTCAGTATCTGAGCAACCGAAAGGAATGGGGTTCTAGAACACTGGCAACAAAACAAAAAAAACCTGCTCTGCAAAGGCTCAAGTGCTCTCAGCTCACATCTCCAATCTCAACTCCAATCTGACCACAGGGATGTGTGCGCACTCAGTCTGCTTCCCCCGGAAAACAATTCCTGTACATACGCTGGACCTACCTGTGCTGCAGAATCTATGGCCCCGCCAGATAATGAGCTCAAAACCATAGAGTTCCACCTCCCTAGCACTGAAGCCAAAATATTACAATCTGATGAATCTTGTTAAAATCCTCTATGGGGGTGTGACAGAGGACTGGTAAATGGTAAATGGTAAATGGACTGCATTTATATAGCGCTTTACAATTGAACCGGCAACCCTCCGACTGCCAGACAACCGGTCTTACCTCCTGAGCTATGTCGCCCACTAGGACAATACTGTGACAACAGACTGTAATAGTACCACTCCTGCAACCAACCGGAAGCTTCTGCATGTCAGACACAGAGTGGACGGAAGGGTACAGTCCCTGCCGAACCTCCCCTCCCACTGGCCGGGTTTCGGACGCGACGGGTGAACAGAAGACACCTGACCCCATGGCACATTTTTACCACCTCTTTTTTTTTTTAGGCTTCTATTAAAACACAGTTATACAGAACAGTTGCAAACAATCACAAATTGCATCTTATTTACAGCATCTATATATTCCCTTACACAACAGCCCAGTAGCCAGGAAGGAATAAAAAATAAAAAAAACAAATAAAAAAAAAAGAAAAGAAATGAAAATGGGTAAAAATGAAGGCCCCTCCCACTACCCCCCGGCCCCGCCCACACCCCCGATCAAATGCGCTGATCTGTGAAATGTACATATTTTACAAATATAAAAATGACATGGCTTCACGATTTGCTTTTGTTGTTGTGGCGCCGCTGGTCACCGACGCTGAAGTTTTCAGTTTCTCCATTTTGTTTCGCTCCCAAGATGAGCCCAATCTTTCAAACCATTGTAATAATAATAATAATAATAATAATAATAATAATAAAATTTAGAATAACATTTACAACAACGTAACAACAGGATATAAAATAACCATGAGAAAAGAAGGTTTTTACAGTTTTACAGGAGCGCACGCTCAGGTTCAGGTTCTGATTCTGGTTCAGGTTCTGATTCTTGTTGTGGTTCTGGTTCCGGTTCAGGTTGTGGTTCAGAAGGGCGTGTTGGCCATGCCGCCCGGCCCGTAGCCCAGGGGACTGTCCAGGGACATCCCGCGATGCCTGAGGGCCTGGGGCCCCATCATGGCCGACTGCGGGTGCGGGGGCCCCATCATGGGGCCCTGAGGGGACATGAGCGGCCCCTGGGGGGCGTAGGGGTCCCCCTGGATGAGCACGCCCCGCTGCTTGGCCTGCATCATCATCAGGCTCTGCTGATGCTGGGGAGAGGGCATCATGCCCGGGTGGGGGTGGGGGTGAGGGTGGGGGTGGTGCAGGAGGCTGTTAGCCATCATAGCCTGCTGCTGCTGCTGCTGCTGCTGCTGCTGCTGCTGGAGGTGGTGCTGTTGCTGTGGCGACATGCCTGTCCTGTTCATGGGGGGTCCCGGGTGGCACATGGGCCCCATCCCGCCCCCCCGGGGGCCCCCCTGCACCACGCCCAGGCCCATGCGCATGCCCGGGTGGGAGGGGTGAGGGGGCGGGCCCAGCTGCTGCTCGGCCATCATGTTCTGCAGGTTGGCGAGGTGTGGGTTGGAGGAGGGGGCGGGGCCGGACGAGGGGGCGGGGCCGGAGGAGGAGAGGTGCTGTTTGAGGTGCGGGGCACCGCCCATCTGGGCCTGGGACATCCCGTCGGCTTTGGGGAAGTACTGCAGGGTGCTGCTGGGCTTGTCGGAGGGGATGATCCGGGACAGGTCGAATTCGGGGATGCCCGTGGGCGTGGCCCGGATGACATCACTGAGGTCCGGCCCGTCCCCCATGGGCAGGGAGGGGTGGAAGGGTTCGGAGGGGTGCGGGCCTCGCTTGACCAGGATGTGCCCCTGCTGGTGGGGCAGCATGTCCTCCGGAGGGGGCTGGGGGTACTGCTGTCCCATCCCAGGACTGGGGGAGTGCAGGGACCCCTGGGACTGGGGCTGCATCCTGGAGAAACCCCCCATCTGGTTTTGGGGGAGCATCGGGGACACGCTGCAGGGCCCCATCCCGTCGGGGGGGCCGCCCCCACCCCCCATTAAAGCCGGATTCATGCCGGGTATGCCCATGGGGTTAGGGGAGTGCAGCATCGACCCAGAGGGATCGTGGGATAGCTGAGGCGGGCCTTGGAGGACCATTCCCATGGGGCTCTGGGAACCACTGTGGGGACCCATGGAACTCTGGGATGTGATGAGCATCTGCTGGGAGGACTGATGATTCCCCATGTTTCCTGGAGCCGACACAGTACAAGAAAGAGCAAAATGTTTACTGTTAAACAGCACACTCCCTGCCAGACAGTCTAATTCTGTTAAACTATGGTTTTAGTTACAGAACATTCAAAATAAACTTCACAGAAAAATGTTACCCCATCTGCCATTCTCAAGTTTTTCATCATGTAAATCTAGGAGTAAATGTAGTGCCCTACCGGGGAATCGGAGTCCCCAAACTCAGTTCCCTAACCCCTACACTCCACTGCCACCCTAATACACACATCTAATATAAATGTATTTGTGCACTGTACCAGCCATGTTGACTCCGGGCAGCAGGGGGCGATCCGGAGTCATCTCGTCGTCCGAGGTGGCGATGGTCTTGATGGCTTCGTGGTAGAGCGGCGTGGAGCTGGGCATGGCGTACTTGGACATCTGGGACATGATCAGAGACAGCGGGTTCTGCGTGGGCGGCACGTCCGGAGAGGAGGTGAACGGCATGCTGGGATTCATGGAGGCCGGCTGGCTGATGGGGGTGGAGTTTGAGCTCCTCTGAGGCAGCGATTGGCCTGTGATTTGTACCAATGGAAACACAAGGGGGGAAAATACAGTCAACGTCAGGGAACGCACCTTCTCAGCTGTGACGATCCAAAACAGGTGAGAGTTATGAGTGTCAGTGTAAAATGTGTCTCAGCTTTGGAATTACACCCTTAAGATCAAAGTACACATTTCTTTCTTTTTTCTATTCTTGGCAATTGGTAGAAACGTAACCCATGACAACCAACTATTTTTAATTCCTTTTCTTATTTGAAACATACATGTAGCACGGCTTGTGTGAAAAAAGAGCTTCGTAAACAAAGTTATTATTATCTATAATTTAATAATTTCTCAACTGTTACAAAGATAATGAGAGGAGGGGGAGGTATGCAGGGGTGTCAAAAGGTTCCAACAGAGGTGCTAAACGACACCAGAAATTTCACAGCTCACTTTTCGCAAACACACAAACTGTTTTTCTTGTCCTCGTTATCACTGTGGGTCCCCTGGAACTCTGACCTGTCTCCGCGGAGCTCCCCCCTCCGTTGCCGGCTCCCTTGCCGCTGGGGGGTCCCGCGGGGCTGGGCAGGGCGGGTTTGGGGGAGGCGGCCCAGCCGGGGGAGGCGATGGGCATGGCGGGGGACCGCAGGCGCCCGGGGGACGCTGACGGGGACCGCAGTCCCAGGGAAGAGGGGCCCATCACCTGGGGAGACTTCAGGGAGGAAGACAGGGTCCCGGCGGCGCTGGAGGGGGGCAGCGGGCCCGTGGGGGGGCCCGTGGGCGATTTGAGGCTCGGGGGGGCCAGGCCGGAGGGCGAGGGCAGGAGGGGCGAGGCGTCCTGGCTGAGGGGGGATTTGAGCTGGTGGGGCGGGGCCACGCCGGGGGAGCCCATGGGGTTGACGTTGATGGACAGGTCGGAGGGGTGCCGGGGTCCCAGGTCCGCCCCCCGGGGGCCGGCACTCAGGGGCATGTGGCTGAGCCGGGACGTCCCGCCCATCTGGGGGTGGGGCGGGCCCTGCTGGTCGGGCCCGAACATATCCGGCCCCTCCTCCTGGAGGTACCCGCCGGGACCCGGTCCCGGGAAGGGCCCCTGATTGGGGAAGTGCATCATGCCTTTCCCGCCGCCCCGCCCGTTCTGAGCCGCCCGGATCTGGGAGATCTCCTCCGGGCTCAGCATTTCGGAGAGCGGGACCCCGCCCCCAGGCCCGGGCCCGCCCCCGAGCCCCGCCCTCAGCTTCTGCGCCAGCATCATCTGCTGCTGCTGCTGGGAGCTCATCTGCGGGCCCATGTTCATGTTCATGCTCATGCCGAAGCTGGGGCCGAGGGGCGAGTCCACCAGGTCTCTCATGGGGGGCCCGCCCGGCCCCGCCCCCGCGCCGGGGGACCCCATCATGGCGCGCATGCTGGGGAAGTCCATGGGGTCGCCCCGCGGGGGATTGGGGAAGCCCAGCAGGCCGGCCTGCTGCTTGGCCAGCCTCTCCAGCTCCAGCCGGTGCAGGGTCTGCAGCTGCCTCTTCTCCAGCAGCCGGAACATCTCCTCCCGGGTCAAAGGTCGCTCGCCGTCCCCCTGCAGGTGCTGGGGCCCCCCCGGCGGGTAGCACATCTGAAAGGGCCCCCCTCCCGCCATGTTCGGCGGCATGTCCTCCAGCCAGCCCATACCAGGCCTGGGGGGTCTCTGGTGTGCCATGGCCTCCATGGGCATGACCCCGCCCTGGTTTCCGGGGTAACCACCCCCGCCGCCGCCGCCGCCGCCACCCCTGGGGGGCCCCCTCTGCATCTGCCCCAGGAACCTGGGGCCCCGGGGCCCCTCCTGGTGCATGTCCATCAGACGGCCGTTCCCGCCCCCTCCGGCCCCGCCCATCATGGGCCCCCACTGGGGGTCCCCGGGCTTGCTGTGGTAGGGCGGGGGGGGCCCGCGGATCACGCACACCCCCATGTCGGTCATCATGCGGTAGGAGTGCGGGTGCGGGTGGGGGTGCGGGTGCGGGTGCGGGTGCGGGTGGGGGTGCACGTCCTGCTGCTGCCGCCGTTTCTCCTGGTAGTACTCCTCCTGCAGCTTCCGCCAGGCCACCTGTTCGGGGGTCAGCCCGTCCGGCCCCAGGAGGGGCCCCATGTCCAGGGGCCCCGGGGGCGAGGAGAGGTGCGGGTGCGGGTGGGGCAGGCCGTGGAGCGCCCCCAGCTGGGGGTCGTCCATCCCGGGCCCCCCCAGGCTCTGCGTTTGGGAGATCATGGACTGCAGCGGCTCCTCGTACTTCTTCAGCACGCCGTTGTTGCCGCCGCAGTTGCCGGGGTGACCGTCGCCGGGCTCTGGGGGCCGGTTGGGGTTGTTGTTGTTGTTGTTGTGGAGGCTGTTGATGTTGGGGTTGGGGTTGCCCAGCTCGTTGGGGGCGCCCGCCACCCCCCCGCGGAGCAGAAGTCTCTCGATGTCCCGCAGCGTCTGCAGCGACCGCTCCCGGTGCTCCAGCTGCTCCCGGGACAGGCGGCCCACGTTCCCGCTACCGTTACCGGGCCCCAACTCGCCCCTCTGCCCCGCCGCCAACTCCCCCTGGAGGAGCACGGGGCTGGGGGAGGGGGAGACCCCCGCGCTGGGGTGGGCCAGCAGGACGGGTCCCTCAGGGGCCCCCGAAACCCCGCCCCCCGCCTGGGGAGCCGCCCCGCCGGGCGCATTACCCGGCCTGGCCACCGGAGGGGGCTCGCTCTCGGGGTGCCCTGTGGAGGTCGGGGTCCCTGGAGGGTGCAGATGCCCCCCCATGGCCCCGCCCACAGAGGCGGGACGGGGCGTGGCGCTCTGAGATTTGGGCGTGCCGGATGGTGGAGTGCCACTGGAGGTCAGCTGCTCTGATAGGCTGGGGAGCTTTCCTGAGGTGCACTGAGAGAGGGAGGGAGGGAGAGAGAGAGAGGGGGGGGAGAGGGAGGGAGAGAGAGAGAGGGGGAGGGAGGGAGAGAGAGAGAGGGGGAGAGGGAGGGGGAGAGAGAGGGGGAGATGGAGGGAGAGACAGAGAGAGAGGGGGGAGGGAGAGAGAGGCAGGAAGAGAAAGAAAGAGAGGGGGAGAGAGCGCATTAGTTTCGCTCTCTTACAACAGTTCTATGACAGTAAAACGGGTGGAAAGTTTTTTACTTGGTTGGAGATGAATTAGAAGACAACAGGCAGTGGAAACTGCTGATGACTAAAACAATAACAGGAACAGGAACACAGAAACAGGGAGGGGGTGTATTAGAAGTGTTTACGAGAGAGAGAGAGAGCGAGAGAGAGAGAGCGAGTGTGAGTGTGTGTGTGTGTGTGTGTGTTTGACAGAGAGAAAGAGAGAGTGTGTGCGCGTTTGTGTGTGAGAGAGGGAGACAAGGGATAGAAGAAAAAAAGAGTTGAATTGACGGAGTGAGAGAAAGAGAGAGAATAACCTGGTCCAGTTTGGTACGGGATACAGTCTGCTGGTGAAACAGGAGAATGGATTCAGCATGACCGTGGATCACTGCTTCTGCAGCACTGCCAAGGGAACAGAAACAGAGTTAGCATCTGAGTTAGCAGCTAACAGAAACAACAATCTCTGCTAGCAGCTAACAGAAACAACAATCTCTGCTAGCAGCTAACAGAAACAACAATCTGAGTAAGCAGCTAACAGAAACAACAATCTGAGTTAGCAGCTAACAGAAACAACAATCTGAGTAAGCAGCTAACAGAAACAACAATCTGAGTTAGCAGCTAACATAATCAACAATCTGAGTAAGCAGCTAACAGAAACAACAATCTGAGTTAGCAGCTAACAGAAACAACAATCTGAGTTAGCAGCTAACAGAAACAACAATCTGAGTTAGCAGCTAACAGAAACAACAATCTGAGTTAGCAGCTAACAGAAACAACAATCTGAGTTAGCAGCTAACATAAACAACAGTCTGAGTTAGCAGCTAACATAAACAACAACCTGAGTTAGCAGCTAACAGAAACAACAATCTGAGTTAGCAGCTAACATAAACAACAACCTGAGTTAGCAGCTAACAGAAACAACAATCTGAGTTAGCAGCTAGCAGAAACAACAATCTGAGTTAGCAGCTAGCAGAAACAACACTTTGAGCGAGCAGCTAACATAATCAACAATCTCAGCTAGCAGCTAAGAGAAACAACAATCTGAGCAACCATCACAATGCCCCTCCAAACTGCACTACACTGAACTAAACAATCTGGACTTCTGCTATTCCAGCTAGTTTAGTAGCTCAGCTGTAACCTGCTCAACCCATCCGATTTACTGTGACGGGTCCCTCATTTCATTTCTGTTGCATCCATTCTACTGCTGCATTACACCAGGCTGGCCAGTGGAGGATGGGCTCCCCCTCTATAGCTGGGTTCCTCCCGAGATTTCTCCCCATTTTATAGTTTTATTACCCACTGGGACATGTTTTTTACCTCGTGTGCTTGCTGCTTAGGGGTTCAGGGCTGAGCTTTTGCTCTGTCTCTTGCCTTGCTACTCTGTAAAGCATCTTTACGACAGTTTTCTGTGAAAAACGCTATACAGATAACAGTGATTTGAGAAACACAACAATTTGCAGCTAACAGAACATATGTTGTTTGCATGTGTCTGTGTGCTTATGTGTGTGTGTATGTATGCGTGTATGTGTGTGCGCTTACGTGAAAGAGTGTATGCATGAGTGTGTGTGTGCGTATGTGAGAGAGTGCATGCATGAGCGTGTGTATGCGTGTGTGTATAGACATATGGTAAATGGTAATGGTTTATCCAAAGCGCTTTACAATTGATGCCTCTCATTCGCCAGAGCAGTTAGGGGTTAGGGGTTAGGTGTCTTGCTCAAGGACACTTCGACATGCCCAGGGCGGGGTTTGAACCGGCAACCCTCCGACTGCCAGACAATCGGTCTTACCTCCTGAGCTATGTCGCCCCTGTATGTGTGTGAGCGTATGCATGTGTATGTGCGAGTGAGTGTGTGCGTGTGTATAGTCATGTGTGTGTGATGTCACAGGCTTACCCATTAGCGAGGCTGGTAGTGAAGACGTACACCACCTGCTCGTGAGGTCGAGGAAGCTCCGAGTGCAGACCTGGCCCCGCCCCTCTCCCCAAAGCAGGACCGCTCGATTCGCTGACGGGGCCAATTGGGGAGGGGCCAGAGAGAGGCTGGACTGAGCCTGCCATTGACAGTTCCCCTATAAAACAAAGAAATCAATTATTCAATCAAGAGGTGCAAGCAGTGAAGCGCCAACTATTGCAGAGCAGGAATTCACTCTCCATACCGCAGCTGACAAATTCCTTAACTCTAGATAAGCAGCCTAATCAATTATTTTAAAAAACACTTCACTTGCTTCTGTTAGTGCCAAATACTAGAGAATAAGATACAATTATTGGACTACATTTTTTGTTTAAAAAAAAAACAATCTAAAGAAAAGGCCATATGTTATTTCTCTAAGTTCAGACTAGTATCTTAAGATCAAAATTGCAGTTTTCCAAAGTTCGCAACAACTGTACTTTCAACCTGTCATGGTGTAATTCATCACAACACCACAAGGTGGCACCCATTTCACACTGTAGCCCTTAGCGAGCAAGAACGCTCCGTCACTCCTGTTCAGTTTTGCTGGTCAGTGCTCTGCGGATGGGGAAAAAAAGCTAACGACAGGACTGAGGGTCAGGGCCAAAGGGGGGCGGAGCTAACGGAAGAAAAAAAAAGGCTTTGATCTCTGGTGCCATCGACAGGTCTTCAGACAGCACGGGCCAGCGTGTGACAGGTTCCAGCGCGAAACCAGGTACATCAGAGATTCGGCCTGCTGGGCAATGAAGAAACCACTGTGATCGGTCAAACTGCCAGCCAACCACGCCAATCGGACGTTACGGTGCGACCAATCACGGACCGCAGACCGGGTTCCCATTCCAGACTCTCACAGGTACAGAAGCCGAAGTTTGAGGCACGCAGCCCCACTCTATGGGAACCGCAGCCTCCGAGCCAGAAGAGGAGTGTTCTCCTGCTCCAGAACGGGATGGCTCCTTTTCCCGCTGACAGCTGTCACAGGTGAGCGCCATTACAGGTAAGAACCTCTGGAACCAAACGGGGGGGGGGGGGGGGGCACGGTGGTGCAGTGGACAGCCCTGCTGCGTCACGGCCTGGGCCTCGCTGGGTGGAGTTCGCATGTTCGCCTCATAACTGCAGACTCTAAACTGGATGGACGGGCACCCTGTCCATGGCTGCATTCCTGCCTCTTGCCCAGTGCATGCTGGGATAGGCTCCAGCACCTCCCAGGAAAAAGCAGGTATTGATAATGGATGGATAATGGATGGATGGATGGATGGATGGACCAGAATTATATTCACATTCAGTTTGAATAGGGAGCGCCGGCATGCCAGGAGGCACAAGGATTTAGTCTCCATGGAAGCAGGAGCAGTCCGTTTCCTGCGTGCGTAGGTCAGACAGGAAGTCCATACAAACTCAGTCGCTTCAGGAGCCTTGGGGAAAGCGAGCGGGAATAAGTAGCGATGCTCTATCGAAGCCAGCGGCGGCGCGCAGCCCTTCGCTGACAGACACTTCGGTCCCCACTCGAGGCTGCGCTCGGCGCACGGCGAACGCAGCGCGACCCCATTTCCTGCCATGGTAGGCAGGTATGAGGTCATCGCTGACTGTGACTGAACGAGCCGGAGCACGGCGACATCATCACCGACTGCGTCTTACTGAACGAAGCGCCCGCACCTGCCAGGTTATACTCTTACAGCGTTATGAGCCTGATAGTGTGAGACAAGTCCACCTAACTTCTGATAAACCAGTCATGGATTTCGATGGATTTGGCTCCGCCCCCTGGTCCCGTCGCCCTATAGCGCACTCGACCTCCTGTTCGACAGCCCTCGTGTTTGGGTGTGACCCCCGCCCCCCGCCCCCCCAGCCAGCCAGCACCCCGCCCCGTTTCCCCCCCTCCACAGACTCACGGTTGGGGGCGACGGGCGGCTTCTCCTCCTCTTCCTCGGTGTCGGCGCCCGAGCACCACTCGTCCCCGCTGTACGGCTGCTTCTTCTCCAGGACACAGCGCCGCTTGCTCCGCATCACGCCATCTGCTGGGCGGAGGACAGAAGCGCACGTTAAAGCAAGCCCATTCAAAACAGGGGGCCGGCATCTCTGTCACAGACCAAGACCGTGTTCCGAATCAGCACACTTGCCTACTATTGAGTATACAACTTCAGTACACTAGATGAGAAAGTTGTTAAGGAGGTGAAAGTTTCTCTAAATTTTCTCTCTCTCTCTCTTGCTGTCCCTCTCGCTCTCTCTGTCTCTCCCTCTCTCTCTCTCTCTCTCTCTCTCTCTCCTTTCTCTATCTATTCTCTCTTTTCTGCCTGTGGTTAGTTTTTTGATAGCTTTTCTCTTTATGTTGCTTGTCTATTATTTTTATTTTGAAGTACAGTAATTTCTGTGGTTGGAAATGTCCAATAATGTTTCTCAATCTCTTTCTCTGTCTATCTCTCTCTCTCTCAGGTGCGGCTCAGCCTGTCACAACGAAGCAGGACTCGCGTTTCATTTGAATGTGTTTATGTGTTAGTTTCCCTGCACTGGAGCAGATCAGAGAGAGGGGGGGCGAGAGAGAGACTGGGAGAGAGAGGGAGACAGAACAATAGAGAGAGTGAGAGAGAGAAAAGGAGAGCGAGAGAGAGACAGAGTGAGAAAGAGAGTGCAATAGATAGAGTGAGAGAGAGAAGGGGGGAGAGGGAAAGAGAGAGAGTGGGGGAGAGAGGGAGAAAGAGCAACAGAGAGAGAGATAGAGAGAGCAAATGAGAGCGAGAGAGAGACAGAGTGAGAACGAAAGAGCAATAGAGGGAGTGAGAAAGAGCAATAGAGGGAGTGAGAAAGCAATAGAGAGTCAGAAAGAGCAACAGAGAGAGTGAGGAACAGCAATAGAGAGAGTGAAGGGGGGGTAGAGGCCTGAAGTTTCATCACAAAGATCCTGCCCTCTGTCTCTCTTTCTCTTTGTCATCCTCTCGTTCACAGCCACAGCTTGCACACGTGTACATGAATGGGATGTTTTTGCGCGCACGTGCTTATGTGCTTGTACATGTGTGTATATGTGTGTTTGTGAGTGTGTCTGTGTGTGTGTGTGTGTGTGTGTGTTGTGTGCACATCATGGGGAGATCTTGGTGTTGTTCTCCAGGAAGAGCAGAATGACTCAGCAGCACAAAATAACATTACTGTCCATCATTCTCCTGTAACGCAATTACACGCTCACTTCCACACACACGCGCGCACATCCCCCCACACACACACACACACACACGCACACGCACACACCCCACACACACACACGCACACACACACATCCCCCCACACACACACACACACACGCACACCCCCCCACACACACACACGCGCTCGCACATCCCCCCACACACGAGCGTGTGCGCACATGCACCACACCAACACACTAACACACAAACACACACACACCCCCACACGAGCATTCACAGAGCTGCAGCACAACACAGTCTCAGACTCATCTCTCACATCCTGGGTCACATCCAGCCCATCTGGGCCAGGCCCTGAACCCCCCCGAGTCCACGGCACAGCACCCACCCAGTAAACACGATCCGGCTCAGCCAGTCCTGTCCTATGTGTGTGTGTGTGTGTGTGTTGTGTATGTGTGAGTGTGTGTGTGTGTGTGTTTGTGCGTGAGTGAGTGTGTGTGTTTGTGTGTGTGTGCACGAGTGTGTGTGTGTGTGTGTGAGTGACTGCGTGCGTAGGAGTGTGTGTGTGTGCGTGTCTGTGTGTATGCGAGTGTGTGTGTGTGTGTATGTGCAGTGTATAAGCCCACCTTTGGCATCGGGTTCGAGGGCGGGGTTGAGGGCATCCCTCTGGTCGGGGGCGTCGGCCGAAACGCTCCTCTCCCTCTTGGCCTTCCCCTTGAGCCCGCCCCCCACGCTGCCACTCTTCAGCCCAGAGTTCCCCGGAGCGATCTGATTGGGCTTGGCTCCATGGTTCCCCGCCCCCACGCCCTTTGACCCCAGGCTGCCGGCAGGCCCCTGATGCTGCTGCTGCTGGCTCACATTGGGGATCTGGGATTGGGTGCCACTGTTCACTTGCTTGCCATGATTGGTCAGTTTACTGTCAGGGTGCATTTGATTGGCTGAGACTGAGGGAGATGGTGGGCGGGGCGCAGGGGTGCGGATGTCCGAAATCCGCAGTGTCCCGCTGTGAGGGGCGGAGCTTCTTAGAGGCAGAGCTGAGCGAGAGAGATGCACACAGACACACACACAAATACACAGTAAGAGAGCAGTCAGCCAAACGTTTACTATAAATGCAAAGACAAATTGTTTGATTGGGAAATACCAATATCCAACATTTGATGCAACCTCCCAACACACAAATAGATTTGCCAACAAACACAGTCATACACAAACTCACACTCATACACACACACACCTGCACATATACACAGTACACACACATACACACAGACATCAACTGCCCATTCTATCAGGCTCAAACCTGCCAATCACTCTCACTGCACATGCTGTGTGTTCACAAGCCACGCCCACTCTCCAGTAATCGTCACCAGTAACATAAATATCCAGTCTGCTGAATTAATGCGATTTTTTACAGTCACTCAGGTACTGTATTCATATTCATCAGTAAGATATTGTTTACTAATAACATAATTTTGCCTGTATAAACTGTTTGTGAACTGCACTTGGGTGTAATTGAAAGGGCATGACAGTGCATGATTAAATAATTAGACCGATTAAGACAGACGGGGTTCTTTGGAGAGCAAACGGGAAAAGTGCACAACGCTCGGGAACAGACTTTGCCACTCCGTCCAAGAAGCAAGTATAACGGGATAGAAGGCATTTATACAAATACAAAACAGCTGCACAACAACCAGTCCCACAGCAGACATCCTCCATTAGCGTTTCATAAATATTCAGGAAAAGACAACATGGTTAAAATAACAAAGCTTTCAGCAGCGCTGGAGAACGAGTGTGAGCAGACAGCAGAGAGCAGAGAGGGGTGTAAACTGCAGAGAGGGGTGCAGACAGCAGAGAGGGGTGCAGGAGACTACCTCGGACTGCTGGGGAAGACTCTCTGCGTGGCGTTTAGCGTTACCACGCCAACCATTTCGGCCACTAAACCAAACACTCAAGAGTCACCTGTTCAGACTCTCGTTCAACACCTGTGGCCTACACCCCAAATCTCTAGCCTGCTACACCCCAAATCTCCAGCCTGCTACACCCCAAATCTCCAGCCTGCTACACCCCAAATCTCTAGCCTGCTACACTCCAAATCTCCAGCCTGCTACACTCCAAATCTCCAGCCTGCTACACCCCAAATCTCTAGCCTGCTACACTCCAAATCTCCAGCCTGCTACACCCCAAATCTCCAGCCTGCTACATCCCAAATCTCCAGCCTGCTACACCCCAAATCTCCAGCCTGCTACACCCCAAACCTCCAGCCTGCTACACCCCAAACCTCCAGCCTGCTGGGGTCACCTGGTTTGACCTGTGTCCAACACCTTCCTACTTCAACAGCAGCCAGCCGCACGCCCCTGCGAGCTCTGCTGGAAGGCAGCTGGTCAGCGACACTCAAGGCTTTAGTGGAGGAAGAGCACCAGGCCTGTAATTTAGAAGTTGCAGGTTTGATTCCTGAGCGGGGCACTGCCCTGTGTTGCGCCTCAGTAAGAATTCAGCGGTGCAAACAGTTATACATCAGACATGCCTGCCCAATCATGCCATTCAAAACTTGGGACAGCCAATCAGATTGCAGGAAACCGATCTCACGAACTGTAAATTCCCTGTCCCAGTTCTCTGGAGCAGTGATCTCAAACCACAGCCCTCGGTGTTTCTCAGCATGAAGTCTGACTGCTGAGGACGGATTGGCTAAAGGCTCCGCAAGCCGTGTCTCCAAGGCACAAAATGTCTTCTGATTCAAAAGAAACAAGCAAGCAAAACCTGCAGACACAGCGCCCCCTCCAGGACTGGAGTTAAACCTGCAGACACTGCGGCCCTCAAGGACTGGAGTTAAACCTGCAGACACAGTGCCCCCTCCAGGACTGGAGTTAAACCTGCAGACACTGCGGCCCTCAAGGACTGGAGTTAAACCTGCAGACACAGTGCCCCCTCCAGGACTGGAGTTAAACATGTAGACCTGCGGCCCCCAAGGACTGGAGTTAAACCTGCAGACACAGCGCCCCCTCCAGGACTGGAGTTAAACATGTAACCTGCGGCCCCGAGACTGGAGTTAAACCTGCAGACACAGCGCCCCCTCCAGGACAGGAGTTAAACCTGTAGACCTGCGGCCCCCGAGGACTAGAGTTAAACCTGCAGACACAGTGCCCCCTCCAGGACTGGAGTTAAACATGTAGACCTGCGGCCCCCGAGGACTAGAGTTAAACCTGCAGACACAGTGCCCCCTCCAGGACTGGAGTTAAACCTGTAGACCTGCGGCCCCCGAGGACTAGAGTTAAACCTGCAGACACAGTGCCCCCTCCAGGACAGGAGTTAAACCTGTAGACCTGCGGCCCCCGAGGACTAGAGTTAAACCTGCAGACACAGTGCCCCCTCCAGGACTGGAGTTAAACCTTGAGATACCTGCTCCAGAAAGAGTGCCTGGGGTTAGGACTACAACACAGGTGACTGTGCCACACACCTCACTCAGACGCTCGGCTCACACTGGCCCAGGGGTGGACGACACAGGGGACCATTCTTTCACTGACCCTGCAGTGTGCTGTGAGAGAGAGAGAGAGAGAGAGAGAGAGAGAATCACACAGTTAGGTATAGTCAATCAATCAATCAATCAATCAATAAATCAATATCATTATAATTATTTTTATGTAGTGCAGCTCACATCCAATGTTATAATACAATACCATAATACATTTCACCAAATTCTCATACCACAAAGGCTTTCATGATTAGAGCTGATCAAGACATCACCATTAAGTTACAGATAGCTGATTGGCAATGTGACATCTACGCCAAGACTCATACCGAGCAGGTACCCACAAGGAGCTCTTTATAAGGCGTTAGAATGGCATGCTTGGGCATTGTACTTTCTTGTTGTCAGTGAATTGTCCTTAACGCGATTAAGTTTAACAGTAAGCTGTTAGGGAATGTAAACCATCGGTACTGGCCCACAGACTCACAACCATAACCCAGCGGCGTTTAACTACCCACCCAGCGGGGTTACATCCTACCATAACCACGGGGGTTACATCTAACATAACGCGGCACCATCGCTCCAGCGGCGATTACTCACTACCAAACCAGCCGTTTACTCTACCTACCAGTGCGGTGACATCCTACGTCCACTAACCAGCGCGATTAATACACGATACCAGCCGTTACATCATGCCACACCCTCCTTGTGTGAGCGGATTACATCACTACCCACATAACCCAGCGGCGATTACATCACTACCCACATAACCCAGCGGTGGTTACATCACTACCCACATAACCCAGCGGCGATTACATCACTACCCGCATAACCCAGCGGCGATTACATCACTACCCGCATAACCCAGCGGCGGTTACATCACTACCCACATAACCCAGCGGCGGTTACATCACTACCCACATAACCCAGCGGCGATTACATCACTACCCGCATAACCCAGCGGCGATTACATCACTACCACTAACCAGCGGCGTACACATACCCCATAACCCAGCGGCGATTACATCACTACCCGCATAACCCAGCGGCGTTACATCACTACCACAGTAACCCAGCGGTGGTTACATCACTACCCACATAACCCAGCGGCGATTACATCACTACCCGCGTAACCCAGCGGCGGTTACACCACTACCCACGTAACCCAGCGGTGGTTACATCACTACCCGCGTAACCCAGCGGCGATTACATCACTACCCACGTAAGCTCAAGGGTATAAAGAGAGGGAGAGAGTCACAGAAGCTCAGAGGGTCACAGAAGCTCAGAAGCTCAGAGGGTATAAAGAGAGGAAGAGGGGTCACAGAGGGTCACAGAGGGAAGACTTGATTTGTCGTTTTTCGGCGCATCGCAGTTTCCAGCGGCGTCAAAAGAAACGAAACGCAGAGACGACCTTTCAGCCGCGTCCCACACAACTTTCCACCGGGCCGCCGCTTCGACAGGTGCGTAACCGCAGAGACGCTCCCGCCGCCGCCGCTGTCACGCGAGCCGTCCGCGCGGCTCGCCTTCCACCGCCCGCGGTGGCGGGAAAGCGGGGTGCGAACGCCGCTGAGCTGGAGGCGGGAGCGCTCCCGCTATCGGCTAACGGAAACATCCCTGCAGATAGCTTATCAACCGCACGCGGCTCAGAAGCGTAGCGCCTTCGCGGTGTGGGGGGGGGGGGGCACGGCGGGCGGGGCGTTTCCGGGGCAGCGCACGCCTTGGCATGCACAAGCTGTGCAAGTGAGCGAGTGCACAGACGGGCGAGCGAGGTGACGGCGGCGATGGCGGTGGCGGAAGGAGCCTGAGTTTCCTGTGACAGGAGGAACACCAGGAGAGGGGCAGCACAGGGGCGAGAGAGAGAGAGGGAGAGAGAAAGAGAGAGTGAGAGAGGGGGAATATCAGAAAGGAGAGATAAGGGAGACAGAGAGAGAGTCAGACAATGAGAGAGAGGGACAGAGGGAAAAGAGAGAGACGAGGAGAAGAGAGTAAATGAGGAAGAGGGGGAGAGGGAATGAGAGAGAAAGGGAGAGAGAGAGGAGGTAAAGAAATGAGAGAATGAGGTAATGTGTGAGCGAGAGAGCGAGTGAAGGACAGAGAGAGTGAGAAAGAGAGAGAGAGAGAGAGAGAGAGAGAGGAGGGAGGAGAGAGAGGAGGGACGGGGGTAGTGGGTACACACAGAAGAGAGAGAGGATTACAGGTTGGAGAGAAGGGAGTAGTGTCTGTGTGGGCCCTAGTGGGTCACACTGATTGTGTTTTTTGGCAGTGTGGCTTTTGGTGCCGGATGTGTGTGTGTGTGTGTGTGTGTTTCCATGTGTGTGTGTGTGTGTGTGTGTGTGTGTGTGCGCCTGTGTGTGTGTGTGTGTGCGCGTGATTGTGTGTGTGTGTGTGTGTTTCCATGTGTGTGTGTATGCACATGGCACAACGATGTGTTCGACACACAAAGCAGGCTGGCTGACCTGGCCCCTGATTCATAAAGCATCAGAGCAGGACTGCTCATGTAGGGCAGGGGGGGCCAGTCTTATCCAGAAAGGGCTGGTGGGGGTGCAGGCTTTCGTTTTAACCAAGCAGTAACACACCTGAGTCTACTAATCAAGGTCCTTAGCAAAGACTCTAATGGTGGATTAGCAGAATCAGGAGTGTTACTGCTTGATTGAAACAGAGGCCTACCCCCCCCCCCACAGGCCCTTCCTGAATAAGACTGAGTACCCCTGACTGACGGTCTCCAACCCCCACCCTTATCCTAAACTTATCCACGGCGATCCAGAAGCCAAAACTGATCCTGGATCAGACACAGGCCCGTGTCTGTAAAGCAGCTCGGAGGAGGAGTGGCTGATCTAGGACCAGTTTTTCCTCTCCCGGTCCACGGCCCAACATTACATTACAGGCATTTAGCAGACGCTCTTATCCAGAGCGACTTACACAACTTTTTTTTTTTTATACATAGCATTTACATACAGCTGGATACATACTGAAGCAATTTCGGTTAAGTACCTTTGCTCAAGGGTACGACGGCAGTGTCCTACCCGGGAATCGAACCTGTGACCTTTCGGTTACAAGCCCAGTTCCTTACCCACTGTGCTACACTGCCGCCCAACCTTACACAGTGTGTGTGAGCCTGAAGAGACGCAGAGGTGGTTTATGGGGCCACTATCTCTCCCATCCTCCCGCTCCAGTGAGCAGCCTGAGGGCGGAGCCTGATCTGCCCACAGCTCGCTGCTACTCCAGCTTCAGCTTTTTTACGGCTGAACCTGTGGGCGTGTTCGATATCCACACAACCGACTGAACGGGAAAGCGAAAGAAAAAAGAAAAAAAAAAGAAGAAAAAAAAAGGAAACACCATTCCCGTTCTTCTAAAGGATCTACACTTCTGGAATCATCCGGAATGTTAAGTTAGGCAGCATGGGGGGGGAAAAAGCCTGAAATCAATCGAGTTCAAGCAGCCAACAGACTGTGGCATGGAAGGCACCGTTCGAAGAGCGCGCACCACGTCACTCCACCTTTCTTGTTTGCAGTAAACACGGAGAAGACAACAAGCCCCCGCCTCCACTCCACTCCACCCCCCCCCGGAGGAGAGACTGTTATTGTTTGCTCAGCTTTCTTAGAGGGAAGAGGAGGACTGGGAGGGATTGTGTTGTGTCTAGTCTTGAGTCAGAAGACAGAAAAATGTCAATTACTCAGAAAGACGCCGTACGTCCAGTAAAATTATGTTTGGGTTCAGTGATTCATCAAATCGAGAACTTATCCAAATGTTTCCTGGAACTGCATGAAGGTAACCACTCACACTCACACACAGACACACACACATACGAACACACACACAGACAGACACACGCGCAGATACACACACACACAAACTCTCACTTTTACATTCACACCACAAACAAACTCTCACATTCACACCACACACAGACAGACAGACAGACAGACAGACAGACAGACAGACAGACAGACACACACACACACACCACGTCATTTCTCCATTTCCTTCTCAGGCGAATCCAGATCAAAGGTCTTCCCAGGGGAGAGTACCTGATCTCTGACAGAGTATCGCCTGACACAGTGACCTTTGACCTCTCTCCTCCCACGGGTTCCTCAAAGGTAAACAAGGTGTGAGAGTGAGGCACTAAGGGGCTTCAGCTGCCTCTGTCTGTACCCCAATGTGAAACGCCCAACGTTTCAGGGCTTAGAGTGGGAAATAAAGAGCATAGCCTGTCCCAGCAGCACTGAGTACGCCCTGTACCAGCCCAGCACTGAGCACTCCTGTCAGCAGCCTAGTACGCCCTGACCAGCCAGCAGACACCCTCCAGCCAGCATAAGTATCGTACACTGACACGCTGTACCAGCCCAGCACTGAGCACTCCTGTCCCAGCAGCTGGTACGCCCTATACAGCCCAGCACTGGTACGCCTGCCCAGCCAGCATGAGTACCCTGTCCCAGCCCAGCACTGAACATGCCCTTCCCAACCCAGCACTGAGTACGCCCTGTACCAGCCCAGCACTGAGCACATCCTATCCCTGCCCAGCACTGAACATGCCCTGTCCCAGCCCAGCACTGAGCACGCCCTGTACCAGCCCAGCACTGAGCATGCCCCTGTCCCAGCCCAGCACTGAACACACCTTATCCCTGCCCAGCACTGAACATGCCCTGTCCCAGCCCAGCACTGAGTACGCCCTGTACCAGCCCAGCACTGAACAGCCCTGTCCCAACAGCACTGAGCACCCCTGTCCAGCAGCACTGAGCACCATCCACGCCAGCAGCTGGACTGCCTGCTCCAGCCCAGCGAGAAAGGGCCTGAGTCAGCCATGTACCAGCAGCACTGAACAGTACCTTATCCCCTGCCAGATTGACATGTTCCGTTCCTAGCAGTAACGATCTGTAGCCCAGCACTGAACATGCCCTGTCCCAGCCCAGCACTGAGTACGCCCTGTACCAGCCCAGCACTGAACATGCCCTATCCCAACCCAGCACTGAGTACCCCTGTCCCTGCCCAGCACTGAACATGCCCTATCCCAGCCCAGCACTGAGTACCCCTGTCCCTGCCCAGCACTGAACACCCTGACCCAGCCCAGCACTGAGCACCCCTGTCCCAGCCCAGCACTGAGAACGCCCTATACCAGCCCAGCACTGAACACGCCCTGTCCCAGCCCAGCACTGAGCACGCCCTGTACCAGCCCAGCACTGAGTACGCCCTGTACCAGCCCAGCACTGAGCACCCCTGTCCCAGCCCAGCACTGAACACACCCTATCCCTGCCCAGCACTGAACACGCCCTGCCCCAGCAGCACTGAGCACGCCCTGTCCCAGTAGCACCAAACACTCCCTGTCCCAGCCCAGCACTGAACACGCCCTGTCCCAGCAGCACTGAACACTCCCTGTCCCAGCAGCACTGAGCACGCCCTGTCCCAGTAGCACCAAACACTCCCTGTCCCAGCCCAGCACTGAACACGCCCTGTCCCAGCAGCACTGAACACTCCCTGTCCCAGCAGCACTGAGCACGCCCAGTCAGCAGAAACAGAAAGCTAGGGCTGGCTGTCTGACTCACTAACCCAGGAGAAAGGGGCCTTTTGTGTCAGGGTTCATGTTTACCATACAGATTGCAACTATGTGATGTCACACCAATACAGCAGACTGGGGGAGAGACAAGAGAGAGAGAGAGAGAGAGATAAATCACTGATGAAATGATACCAGTCATAAATTGCTTTGACAGGGCCTCTCAGACTAGGACCAGCACGAGTATTTAAACTGCGCTCTTCACCGAAGTCTTCATCCCCTTCCCTTGACTTCTGTCCTCTGGACCGTACTCAATTTACTATCACTTCCATTATGTTATTTTCTTCTCTCTCTCCATCTTTCAATCTCTGCCCCTCCCTCCTTTCCCTCTGTCTTTGCCCCTCTCTCTCCACCCTTCTCTCCTTTCTCTCTTTTTCACCCTCTGACCCCCTTCTCTCTCCCAAAGTGTATAAAAACACCTTTAAATAAAAGCTAAAAATATCCACTTTAACCACATCTGAACTGTTTGTTTACAAATCTAAAATTGTGGAGTATACAGCCAAAGCCTTTGTCCCAAACATTATGAAGCTCACTATAAGTGTGTTGTGAAAGTGTGCTTTAGATGTGTGCATTTGCTCATATGTACGCAACACCATATTTGTGTGTGTGTGTGTGTGTGTGTGTGTGTGTGTAATGTCTTACCTGGGGTCCTACTGTGAAATTAACAGGGAATGATAAGTTAGTTACACCATCCACAACACACTCAGGCCAGCACTGAAGCAAT